>NW_021834277.1:0-50047 GCF_006345805.1 Octopus sinensis
GCTCGTCAGTATGTATGTGTGTATGTATGTATGTATGTCTATGTATGCATGCATGCATGCGTGTGTATATATGCATGCATGCGTGTGTATATATGTATGCATGCGTGTGTATGCATGTATGTATGTATGTATGTATGTATGTATGTATGTGTGTGTGTATGTAGCCATCTATGTGAGTATGCAGGTATGTATATGTGTGTATGTATATATATGCGTGTATGTATGTATGTATGTATGTCTATGTATGTATGCGTGTGTATATATGTATGTATGCGTGTGTATGTATGTATGTACAATGCATGCGTGTATGTGCATGTAGCCATCTATGTGTGTGTATGCAGGTATGTATATGTGTGTATGTATATATGCATGCATGTATGTATACATGTATGTACGCATGAAAGTGTGTATGTATGTATGTATATGTATGTGTGTATGTATGTATTTGTCTTTCCGTGTGTTTTTTTTCTCCTGTTTATCAGTCTGTCTGTCTGTCTGTCCGTCCGTCACGTTTCTCCTGCAAGTTAGATCCTCCCGTCTCCTACAGAGGCGATAATCTGAAATCGATTTCGTGTCGACCCGCCCCCAACTTCCTCCCGGGACTTGGCCTTGAACCTGGCTGCGCATATACGCTTGCTTTACAACCACCACCACCACCATCACCATCACCATCATCACCAACAACATCTGCGTTCTGTCGGCAGTCAGGAAATATGTGATGTCAACACAACTTTCAATATTCCATTCATATTCGAAAATATGCGTTCTTTATTAAAAACTTTTTTTTAAAAAAACTGTCGGCAAGAGGAAACTTCCGAGTAGCCCCGGACGGACACAGAAATACTATATATATATATATATATATATATATATTATTTAAAGCAGTTTGGTTCGGTTCCGTACGACTTAAAGTTTCGCAGGACCGTAACAAGAGCCAGACTCTTTTACGCTTTAGATTACCGAATACACACACACACACACACACACACATACACACACACACACACAAACACACACACACACAAACACACACACACACAAACACACACACAAATACACAAACACACACACACAAACGTACGCACACACACACACACACACACATATACACACACAACCCCCTTTCGAAATTCACGATTTTTCGCTCCTCCGTCGCTAACCCCGAGTTCCTCTGACAATCAGTTTTCGACCAGACAGATACAATAAATCTGGGTCCTCTTTCTCTCCCCTAATCGTACACCCGGTGAGGGTACATATTAAACACACACACACACACAACGCGTGTGCACTCACAGATTATAGCTGTCGTCATCCTGTTATCCCTCTCGTCATACCTGGTGGTGTTGGCTACAAGTTAAAAGTAAGTAACTCCCGTTAATTACAGCTTAAGCCACTAATCTGCTTTGCTTTTTGACGTAATCTCCTTTAATCCTTTTCTGTTGCTGTGTAATAAGTTCTGTGGCGGTGGCGGAGAAGGTGATGGTGGTGGTGGTGGTGACGGGGGTTGGAAGGGGAGTGCGGGATGTAGTGGTAGGTGTAGTTGGGAAGGATGTGAGGGGGGGTACATCATTTTCTGCGTGTTTTTGTTGGGGTTTTTTTGTTGTTGTTGGTGGTTTTTTTTTTTTTCCCTTCTCATTTCTTCGTTGAGGGACAATAATAGTAATTGCTGTCTTTCCTTGACGAATGTTTCCAGTTCTAAATTGATGATGATGATGATGATGGTGGTGGTGGTGGTGGTGATGGTGATGATGATGATGATGGTGGTGGTGGTGGTGGTGATGATGATGATGATGATGATGATGATGATGATGATGATGATGATGATGATGATGATGGTGGTGATGGTGGTGGTGATGATGATGATGATGATGGTGGTGGTGGTGGTGGTGATGATGATGATGATGATGATGATGATGGTGGTGATGGTGGTGATGATGATGATGATGATGATGGTGGTGATGGTGGTGGTGATGATGATGATGATGATGGTGGTGATGATGATGATGATGATGGTGGTGATGATGATGATGATGGTGGTGATGATGATGATGATGATGATGATGATGATATGATGATGATGATGATGATGATGATGATGGTGGTGATGAAGATGATGATGATGATGATGACGATGATGGTGGTGGTGGTGGTCATGGTGGTGATGATGGTGGCGAGGCTGTTGATATTGTTTAGGATGTGGAAGAGAAGGAGGGGGAGATAATGATGATGATGATGAGAAGGAGGAGAAGGAAGCGGGCGATTAATGATTAGCTTGATGATGAGGAGGACGTAGAGGGTGATTATTATCATTTCATCATATGTAAAACCCTTTAGGTCTGCCTTTGTATTGTCCCCCCTCATCCTTCGCCCTTGTGGCAAATAAATGAAACCATCATTATTATCATTATTATTATTATTAGGAGGAGGAGGAGGAGGAAGAAGAAGAGGAGAGAGAGAAGGGGAGGAAAAGGAGGAGGAAGGGGAGGGATGGGGAAAAGGAGGAGGAAGAGGAAAAGGAGGAAGAAGAAACGGAGGAAGAAGAGGAAGAAGAAGAGGAGGAAGAAGAGAAGGAAGAAGAGGAGGAAGAAGAAGAGGAGGGAAGGTGGAGGCCTACGATGATGAAGCTAAAATAGCGTCCGTAGGGCCGACCAACCACCCCCGTCATATAGCGACTTCCCCTCTCACTCAGCCTCCTTTAGTATCTGCCATGTTCAGAAGCTGATATCTTAGTCTGACCTCTTCTTCAGTTGTGATTTTGTGACAAAATAGCTTTTGTAGGCCACGGTAGGCCACAAAACTCACCGCCTCCAGTCCGTCAGCTCTCCACCGGCCAATCCTGAACAGTTCGGCGAAAATACTCCCGAAACGCCGCCCTTGTCCGTCCGTCCGTCGGCATTAAGATATCGAACTCGTTTCGCACTTCGTCAGAAACTGTACCGTGGTTCGCCCATTGCCACTCAATTCCACCATCGTGTCCTATAATCGCAGGAACCTTGGCTCGGAAAACACAACCTTAACGCCAAAAAAGACGGTGCCTAACGTCGAAGAAATGGTCGGCTGCCATTATTCTCGCCCCCTGATCCAGACCCTTTAAGAATCCATTTCCAACTACTAAATTCCCTTTTTATTACCCCACCTCCATTCTTCAAGGCGGTGAACTGGCAGAACCGTTAACGCGCCGGGCATAATGCTTGGTGACATTTCTTACAACTCTTTACGTTCCGAGTTCGAATTCTTCTGACGACAACTTTACTCTTCATCCTTTCGAGGGTCGATGAAATATAGTACCAGCCAAATACTTGGATCATTGTGATTGACTTGCTCCCTTCCCTAAAAATTGCTGGCCTTGTGCCAAAATAAGAAAGCACTAACTCCCTCTTCTCCCTTCTAATACCAATCTACCCCTACTTTCTTTTTTACCGTGCCTCACCGATTCTCTGTTTTCCAGTTCAAACGTACCCCATCATCTGTTTATAATTGTCCCCGTCAATTTCCGCTTAGCTAACTCCCTAATCCGGTCCCTGTAGGCTTTCTAGCTTAGTTTAACGCGTTTATTACAACACTACAAACATTTAATCGCACCCTCGTTCCCCTTTTTTTTTTCATCCCTTCTCATTCTGTTCCTCTCTTTCTCGTTCGTACACATTGCATGGGCGCCATATTTTTATTTATCGACTTTTACCTTATTTAAAAAAAAAATATCATTGATTAGTAACTAAAAGCATCACAAGAAAGAGAGCAAATAGAGACAGAGACTATGTTAGGGTTTGTACTGTGTAGGTAGCCATGTTAGTGTTTTGCAAAACCAAACTAAAATATAATTGTCGTTCGACATTTTTGCAGCACAGCGCTAAAGTTGTAGAAGTGAAATAATTGGAAGGTCTTTTTCCCTTATTTTTCATTAATATAATTACCTCTCTCTCTCTCTCTCTCTCTCTCACACACACACACACACATACACATACACACACACACATACACATACACACACACACACACGGACTATCAAAGTAGGCTGCTTGTTCCCTGTCTTGAAACCTCTCACGCTTGATGTGCTCGTCAGAAGGCATATCAACAAAAATACTGGCGCGTAAGTGTGTCTGGTTTTTATTGTTGATGCTGCTGCTACTGTTGCTACCGCTGCTGCTGTAGTTGTTTTTGTTGTTATTTAATGTTAGTCCGGCTAGAATCGTGTTGACCTCTATGAAAAGTCATCTTAGAAACAAAAAATTTTGCGAGTTCGCGTGAAAACAAACATAAGGACTCTATACATACAAAGATACACCGTTCTTCAAGAGACAAGGTAGGCCAGTTGCTGTCCCCGTGGGTCTATGGAGCAGAAACAACTCAGTGGAATATATTTGAAGAATAAAGACGAATAAGGGTATACTGAATGCCATACAGGATAGTTTTGGGGTTTCCTTAAATTATCTGAGCTTCTAGAAAGAACAGACCAATCGCTTTGTGGCAAGTGGTACCAATTCCGGATGAAAAGAAGAGACAACCTCCAAAATTGATATGGATTAAGAAAAGAAGAAAAAAAACAGTCTGCTGTCCGGATACAAGAGGAATTCTGTAAACGTGTTTCTGCCCCAATAGACGTTATCATCACAGCAGTTGTCCGACCTTATTTCCAGCACAAATGACTCTTGAATATATAGGAAAACAAACGCATTTATGGTGTAGGCCACGGTAGGCCACAATTGACCGAGTGAAACGCAAATGAGCTGAGATAACACACACACGCACACGCACACGCACGCACACACACTCACACACACACACTTTTACTCGTCTTGAAAATATTTTTCAATTCTCCAAGTCTCCGCCTTTCGCCACCTCAACTTTCATCTTTATCTTCTCTTTAATCACCCATCCACCCTTCCATCTTCTCAACACACACTTCCTGGGAGGTTTGTGGTGGGTAGATTGCTCCAGGCGCCTCCTCCATAGGGTCCTATCAAAAGCAACCGCCATCACATTTCCTGCCTCGGTTCCCAACCTTGACCAACTGAGATTCTAGCTATTATCCAGACATCTTATTCTTGGCCTACCTACCCCTAGGTCTCCCGCCAGATGGCTCTGCATGAAGAATCCGCTTTGCGATTCTTTCCTGTGCCATTCTAATAACATGCCCGCAAGAACCGGTTCTGCGACTTTTCAATGCCAAGAAGGAACGGTTTGACTCGAAAATACTTCCTGATCTTCGAACTACGCACCCCATCAAGTCACTTTACTCCACAAGTCCTTCAGAGGAACCCAATTTCGAGTGCTTGCATTCGCGATCCTACTCTTTCGTTCATTATCCAACATTCACAACACTAAACGAGAATAGGCCCGAAAACCGAATTGAAGATAAAAAGTTTATCTTCATCCCCCCCTCCTCTCCTTTTCTGAGGATCGAACGCTAGAGCTGGTGCATTGCTGTGCCAACACCTGAATTTCTATATTTATATTTAAACTAGCAGTATCGCTCGGCGTTGCTCGGGTTTGTAAGGGAAATAACTATATAAGCATTTTTAGAGAGTTATAGCCAAAAAATAGCAAAAAAATGCATTAAAAATGGAAAAAAATGATGGTAAATTTTTTTTTAAATCGTTGACTCATCGTAGACATTTTTAGAGAGTTACTTCCCTTATATAATAGCGAAAAAAATGCATTAAAATGGAAAAAATGATAGCAAATGTTTTTAAAAATCGTAGACTCATCGTAGACGCGCGCTAATACCCAGAAGGGCTCGATATGAATCACGACTATAAGATACCCGGTTTGGGTTAAACTGCACCGCAAAATGTGGGAGTAGTTAGGAATCTAAATCGTAGGAGACAGACAGACAGACACACAACCTCACTTTTATATATAATGATTTCCGCTTTCATTTGCCATTTTAAAATTTCTATCTTTCCTCGTTCATCATTTTCTCGCTTCCCCCATTATATTTTCATTTATTTTCCATCCATCCTGTCTTTCAAGCCTCTTTCATTGCTCTCTGCTACAGAGGGCGCTGTAACCTCGCTTCTAAACACTAATAACTATCAATAATATATATATGTATACCTTGCTCAGATATTTCTTTCTCTGTTAACTAACGCCGCTAAAACTACCGATACCGCCATTTTTTTCTTCTCTTTTTTTGTTATTAATTTCCACATGTTGGTTGCCATGGCAGATTTCGTTGCCAACGAAAGATGGACGAGGAGTTAAGTATCTTCTCGTCAGCGCACATTATATATATATATGTGTGTGTGTGTATGTATATGACAGATAGATAGACACACACACACATACATATATCCATACGAATATACACATTTATACAAATACAGACATATGTACATATAAACGCACATATATACACACATACGTACGCATGAACACATATATACAAATATATACACACTCTCATATACACCTGTATGCATATAGACATATAGATATACACATGCATATATAGATACCTATATATAACCACATATACACACACACATAAATATATATATATATATATGTATGTATGTATGTATGTATATACGCATATATACACATATATACACACACTTATATACACCTGTATGTATATAGACATATAGATATACACATGCATATATAGATACCTATATATAACCACATATACACACACACACATAAATATATATATATATATGTATGTATGTATGTATATACACATATATACACATACACTCATATACACCTGTATGTATATAGACATATAGATATACACATGCATATATAGATACCTATATATAACCACATATACACACACACATAAATATATATATATGTATTATGCATGTATGTATATACACATATGTGTGTGTGTGTGTTGTGTGTGTGTGTGTGTGTGTCATTCATTACAGCAACGAAGAGCCAGATGTAAATAATACAAGGAAAGATGAAACAGCCTCGCTGGGTTGATTTACGGCGGGAGACGTAATTGAGCGCGCGCGCGCACGTACAAACATCAACACTTAATATCCATCATTCTGACATTTATATTACGATAGTTAAACGGGCGTTGTGTGTGGCTTGGGAGAATCGTTGGGAGAGCGACGGACAAAACGTCTGGAGGTATTTCCGCCCGCTCTTTATGATCTGCGCTCAAATCCCGCCGGAGTCAGCTAAAGCAACCAATGCCATTGCGCGGGTGTTAAACGGTTCACAGAGAAAATTCCTCGGTTATAAAACATTATATATGCTAACTACAAGAGCTTTTACAGGTTCCAATCATTGAACTGCCGGAACGCCTCCCATGTCAGTTTTCGATTGATGCCATCCCGTTGGTGAGGCAAGCAGGCATATACACACATATACATACATACATACATACATACATACATACATATATTATATATATATATATATATATATATAGTTAATCCAAATATGAAGACACAAAGAGAAAACACAACAACGCGAGGACGTGAAACAAGTATAGTGTTATTGGACGCTCAGGAAGGAAGAGAAGAAGGAGGGTTTAACGTTTCGAGCGGAGCTCTTCGTCAGAAACATAGGAAAAGGAAAGATCCAGAGAAGGGAAGACGGAGGAAAATAAATCGCCAACGGTACACACGAGGTCGCGCAGCAGAAACATCTGACCATTATAAAACCAGATCATCTGCGTGGTTGTTCGGGAAGAAATAGCGGAACTCTCATCCGTCGTCCAACGATTCGGAAATCAACCAGACAATCAAATGTTGCTATACGTCGCTGATCACAATGCGCTTTGATTCGTTTTAGCTTCTGAATGATGCCATCCCGCTGGCGAGGCGGGCAGGCCAACATTGCCCCCGGATCAGAAGATTACTCCATCGCAGGGTGACCCATTTAAAGTTGAGTGGCCTGGACCAACGTGAAATGCAGCGTTTTGCTCAAGAACACAACACACAGTCCGGTCCGGTCCGGGAATCGAACCCACGATCTAGCGATCATAAGTGCAACACCCTAACCACTAGGCCACGTGCTCACACACACACGAGACACACGTGTATGCATGTATATATGCATGTGCATATATATATATATATATATGTGTGTGTGTGTGTGTGTGTGTGTGTATGTGTGTTTATAATGATGAGAAAATGTTAGCCGGTTCCTCCACCGTCTCAATCCTTTTGCTCAGCACCACCATCTCGCCCCCACCCCCTTCCATACCGTCCATTGCATTTAAATTGCTCACTAAGTACCAGAGTACTGAGTAGTAGTAGTAGTAGTAGTAGTAGTAGTAGGAGGAGGAGGAGGAGGGGGGGAAGAGAAGGAATAGAGATCCGCATTTAATAACATTGGCCCGAGTCTGGTTCCAATTACGGTAATTATTTCGGGAGAAAGGGTTTGTTAAAACGATTAAATAATAATAATAATAATAATAACAATAACAAAACTATAAAAGACAGCAACAGATTTTATTTTATCGCTATTTTTATTCATTTTCAAGAAAACCAGATGGCGCGCGCGGCATTTACAATGTATCTGGGGTTAATGACTGGGACCTTTGCGCCGTCACGCTGATCAGCTGAAAATAACAGCAAGACCTCACTCAAACACAGGGTGTTCGGGCTAAATTTCATGACTTTTTATGTCTCCCTTTTTTTGTGGAAGAGCTTGGTGTAGTGGTGAGCTGTCAACGGCGTTGGAGAGCATTAAGATTAAAGTTATAGTTGAGGAAAGTTTAGCTGACACTGAGGAATGAAGGCCATAGGAATGTCTGGAAGGAGGTTACCTGTATCATGATGATTCGTGCTGGGTGTCAAAATACCGATATCATGACAGCTGCCGAATGGTCCGTGAACACTGGATGGCTAGAAGACGCGACATGGACGGCTGTAACGGAGACTACGAAGCTGTAAGGCGGCGAGCTGGCAGAAGGGTTAGCGCACCGGGCGAAATGCTTAGCGGTATTTCGTCTACAGCTACATTCTGAGTTCAAATTCCGCCGAGGTCGACTTTGCCTTTCATCCTTTCGGGGTCGATTAAATAAGTACCAGTTACGCACTGGGGTCGATATAATCGACTTAATCCGTTTGTCTGTCCCCTCTGTGTTTAACCCCTTGTGGGTAGTAAAGAAGCAGGTATTTCGTCTACAGCTACGTTCTGAGTTCAAATTCCGCCAAGGTCGACTTTGCCTTTCATCCTTTCGAGGTCGATTAAATAAGTACCAGTTACGTACTGGGGTCGATATAATCGACTTAATCTGTTTGTCTGTCGTTGTCTGTCCCCTCTGTGTTTAGCCCCTTGTGGGTAGTAAAGAAATATGTAACGGAGACTGCGAAGCTGTGGCCAACGGGAAGGGACCGAGCAGGCGTTCTGACTGCGTCTGAACGAGGGAATTTAGCTCCAGATCTATGAACAAGGCCTTAGGCTCAATCCAAACAATTATGCGAAGCTGCTTGATGCTGTGGTCAAATCCTGGCCGGAGAGCGTTACTGCTGGAAGGCCATATGTGTGATAGTGGGATTCGGTTCCTTGCCATGTCTGCGAGAAGGGTCAGAGAATTTCTAGTAGTAAAGCAGGGGAGAATTATGCCTTCCTAACCTACAAAAAATTAAAATATTTCGTATTTTATGCATCGTAATCAGAGTAACCTTCATAATTTTATTGAATTAGGTGCATATTTTGCCATAAAAGGAAAATGTTGCTATCGATCTTCTTTTTATTCAAGGTAGGCCCCTGCCTACCTAGGCGGCACGTCCCTGCCGTAGTGATAGATTAAGCCGAGAGACGCTGAGATGTGGGAACTTCTATACCTCCGTTTGATCATGCTAGAAATAGCAGCTAAATGTCTCTCTTTCGGCATATATAGAGCCAGGCATAGCTGTAAGGTTTGAAAAACCGCTTTGCAGTCACATGCTTTTGGGTTCGGTCAGTCCTGCATGGCACCTTGGGCTAGTGTCTCCTTCTGTAGCCCCGAGACGACCAATACCTTCTGAATGAATTTAGTCGACAGAAACTGAGTGGAATTCGTGTGTGTGTATATACATTGATGGTTTCGAGTGCTTCCTTTATTTACGAATTGATTTCTTAATTTCACCGGAGTATAAATACCGATAATGGTGAAACACTTCTCAAATTCTATGCAATATTTTCTATAAGTATTTCATTTTGTCTACTTTCTTTTTTATATGAATCGACCCTCGTTCGCATGAGTATAGATCATGGTGTACCTATGTGCGTAGACACGTGTGGGCATACATACATACATACATACATACATACATACATACATACATACATACATACATACATATGCGAGTGTGCGTGTGCGTGTTGATGTATTCGAGAGTTTCGCTTATTTTCGAGTTAATTTCTTAATTTCACCAGAGTATAAATACCTATAATGGTAATACTTACAAAATCAATTAATTCAGTTCAATTAAAAAGGCACGGGTAAGCAATGCATTGTAAGCCACACTATAATTTGCAGAAACATATTATCTGCGCGCAGGGTATGCGTCGCCCTGCCGATGCCTATTTCTTTTTTATTTTCATTTTTGTTTTTCTTGCTAAATAATTACTTGCAGTAAGTCCCTTCATTAAATATGTTAATATATTAATATGAAATATGTTAATATATTTTCCTTGCATTAATTATGTTAACAGTAACGTAACAACTGATTCCTAAATTTGGCACAAGAGCGTAAAATGTAATGGGTGGCGGGCAAATATGCCGTTAGATCGAACTTAGTTGCGGAGAAGTTCAAGATAATTGATCGATCGAAAACCGGCGAGACTTGAACTCAGAACCTAAAGTGACGTAACTAAACACGGCTATACTTTTAAACCGGCACATTGCGGCCTAAAACTGTCGGATTAAAGGTTTAGTTTGAATTATTGTTCCTAACGTTATAAGGCAGAAACGTTCGCAGGCCGAGACAAAATGCTTAGCGTTACGGTAAGAGTTCGAATTTCGCTGTGGTTGACTTTGCCTTTCATCCTTTCAAGGGCCAATAAAATAAGTGACAGTTGAGTATTGGGGTCCACATAATTGACTAGCTATCTCCCCAACCAAATTCCAAGCCTTGTGTCTATTAGTAGAAAGAATTAGGATATTCCGACTATTAACTACGTTTTTACTCTGTACGTTTACAATATTTATATCTGTACTACGATTTGATCAGTTCGATCTCCGATCGATATCATCTGTGCCATTTAAAAAAAAAAAAAGATACGTACATAGTTCACAATTGAATCCGAACATGGGACGTTATTTTCATAATTCTAGAAGCATTCATAGTACCGACTGCTCCAATAATGATAGTTCTTTTAAAAAGACTATCGAGATTACAAACGAAATAAAAACGGGTATATTTGGCATCGTTATCTAACAGAATCAGTCTACCGTTTGTGTGTGTATTCTTAAGACCAGTTTAAATATATTGGGTCGGGGCATAATTATTGCGGGGTCCCCCCCCCCAACGAAAACAATAACAATATTAAACAAAAACATCTTTAAATGACGGTCTGACCGTCTGCCAAGCAAATGGCAAGCAGTAATTGAAGTAGATGGTGAATATGCTCCGGAATAATCATTTAAAGATGTTTTTGTTTCATGTTGTTATTGTTTATGTTGAGTAAAATTTGTTGAAGAAAAGCCGCAATAATTATGCACCAACCCAATATAAACGCTTTTCAATGCAAGAGAAAAAGTTCCCACTTAAGACAAAAAAGTGTTCACTGCATCCGTTTGAAGATGCACAGAGGATGCACCTCAACATATTTTCATCAAAATTCCATTCTCGAGGTGACGGTGAATATGAAGCTATAGAGCGGCGAAAGACAGTTTGCCAATGTGACACGCAGTCGGATCGACGTCTAGGAAGAGAACGTCTTGCTCTTCATCCTACGAATGAGTGGCTGTGTGGTAAGTAGCTTGCTTACCAACCACATGGTTCCGAGTTCACTTGGGCAAGTGTCTTCTACTATAGCCTCGGGCCGACCAAAGCCTTGTGAATGGATTTGGTAGACGGAAACTGAAAGAAGCCCGTCGTATATATGTATATATATATATATATATATGTATGTGTGCGTCTGTATTTGTCCCCCCTCCCAACATCGCTTGACAACCGATGCTGGTGTGTTTACGTCACCGTAACTTAGCGGTTCGGCAAAAGAGAACGATAGAATAAGTACTAGGCTTACAAAGAATAAATCCTGGGGTCGATTTGTTCAACTAAAGGCGGTGCTCCAGCATGGCCACAGCCAAATGACTGAAACAAGTAAGAGTATGTCACACACACACACACACATAATTTATCGCTTCCCATACATACATACATACATACATACAAACATAGCTTAGGGCACTATTAAGGATCTTGTGGCAAGATGCAACTTTATGCAACTGTAACGTTTTCACTTGTTGGTTTGTCCAATGGGAGAGCAGCAAACTCTCTGCCATACAGTTGTTATATAAACGGAACTCGAAGTTCTCTCTCGCTCTCTTTCACATAGAACTAACCCAGGGCAAAGAATTGGTGGGGAGTTCGTTCCTTACACTTCTTTCAGTTAACCTTAAAACAAGACATGTTTCTGCTAAACGAGATATCGATTTACCGTATCTCTATTCCGCTAATTTACTGACCACATATGTTGATTTCCTGTCCTTTTATTTAAGCAACATTTCAGCTCGTTCACCGTTCACACAAATATGCAGGTCTCAAAATAACTTTTTATTTCAAAACCAGAAAAGAAGAACATACGAATTACATCACCGACTTTCATATATACAACAATATCTTTACACACGTGTTGACTGAACTGTTGTATTTATGGATGTCGCAATAGAAAATTGTGGCTGTTTCTCTGTTTGGATCGAGTATCTAATTTAAACTTGTACTTTATGAATATACTGAAGTAAACACGTGATGTTTCACTGCATTGAATAAGCGTTTTCTGCCAATGAATAAAACAGTCTCTACACATTTCAGACAACAAATGCGGGTGTTGTATTTGAAGTTTTCGAGCTTAGAATCATTATGTACAGGAAACTGGGTTGTGATATTCAGTACGGTTGTTTAATAAAAGAGGGACATGAATGAGGTTTATAAAGAACAAAAAAGGAAGAAAAATACACACACACACACACACACACACACACATATATATATATATATAGTTTAAACAAAATAAAGACAGAAAAGAATGTCTGTTCGAGCTAGTTTCTTAATGAATAATATGAACGACGTATTTGTTTATTACACATACTTTAGTTTTCAATCAAAGATGGCCAGAAGTCTGGCGTCTCTGGCGGTGACGTGTTGACGTCTCACTTAAAGCCAATAGTGAGTGGGCTGTTGTTGTTGTTTTTTGTTTTTTCAATGAGGAGACAAAGGAAATGAGACTTGTAATAGTGTGGTTATTTTAACTAAAGATTCCAATTGACAAAAATAGACTTTTCGAACGGAAATGCGTATTTATGCATAGATGTCTTTGCACATAGAGTAACATTATTTGCTGGTATTGCGTAACGCAGTACCAAGGCGGTGAGGCCTTAGGGTTGCTGGCGCCCCGGGAAAACTTAGCTTCAACGTGTACAAGCTGACGGACGTGGAAATTTCCTTGTCTTTGTCACGCCCTCCTTGGCGCTCCCTAGCACATGGCGCCCCGGGCGAATGCCCTAGTTGCCGGTACCTTGAGCCGGCCCTGACTCCGGACAAAATGCTTAGCGGTATTTCGTCCGCGGCAAGCTGGCAGAATCGTCAGCACGCCGGGTGAAATGCATAGCCGTATTTGGTCTGCTGTTACGTTCTGAGTTCAAATTCTGCCGAGGTCGACTTTGCCTCTCATCCTTTCGGGGTCGATTAAATAAGTACCAGTTACGCACTGGGGTCGATGTAATCGACTTAATACCTATGTCTGTCCTTGTTTGTCCTCTCTGTGTTTAGCCTCTTGTGGGTAATAAAGAAATAGGTATTTCGTCCATCTTTACGTTCAAATTACGAGGTGACTCTGCTTCTCATCCAATAAAAGTAAATACGAGTTGAGCGCTGGGGAGGCGATCAAATCGACTTATCCCTTCCCTCGAACTTACTGACTTTCTACCAAAACCTGAAACCAATATGTAACCCAGTACAACCTGCTGCATGGTCGAGCCATCAGTGACTGAACGGGAAACTCCACCAAAGTCGTTTTGGTGAGCAGAGTGGTTTTCAAAAATCCTGCTTGATCAAAAAGCAAATGTCAAAAGGCAAATGAACTCCAAGCGGCTGTGTGGTAAGACGTTGTTTACTTCCCAACCGCATAGTTCCGGGTTCAGTCCCACTGTATGGCACCTTGGTCAAGTGTCTTCTATAGCCTCGGCCGACCAAAACTTTGTGAGTGAATTTAGTGGACGGAAACTGAAAGAAGCCCATTGCGTATTATATATATTATATATATATTATATATATATATATATATATATTTATAGGGAGAATTCACGAAAAAACAGAAGATGAAGACAGGTGGTGTAGACAACAAACAGATGTATTAGTATAACGTTCGGGGAAGTGAAAAAGTCTTTAACGTTTCGAGCCTACGCTCTTCCACGGAAAGGAACACAGAAAGAAACAAAGAGAGACAATAAAGAATGTGTAGTGGCTAGCGATCTGATATATATATATATATATATATATATATCTGTGTGTGAATGTGTGTGTGGCTGTGTTTGTTCCCCACTACCGCTTGACAACCGGTGTTGGATTGTTTAAGGAGACTGATAGAATAAGTATCAGGCTTTACACAAAACTATTAGGACCGGGACCGATTCATTCGACCAAAAGTTCTTCAAGAGCCAAACACCCTAACCACGAAGCCACGCGCCTTCACATAATGCGTGGGATACCCGCGTAGGAGCTTTCTTAATCAATTCAACGTTTCGAGCGGAGCTCTTCGTCAGAAACATGGGAAAAGGAAAGATCCAAGAAAGGGAAGACGGACGAAAAAAATCGCCAACGATACACACAAGATCAGCAACAATTTAGATTCAAATGAATATGCTACTTAATTTAGATGCACCAGAATTTTGTATGGTGTTACCCATAAAAATATGCGGGGTGATTATAATAAAAAATAAGCAACAAGAATGACTCCGGTGATTTGGTACAAATGTTTCGCACTACACCATTTTATCAAAAGCTGTAAGTATTACAGCAGATTTAAGATGCTGAGTGCTCTTCAGCCAATTATATAGGTTTTCCAATAATATAAAAGATTTCAAATCATGTAGTAACATTTTAGAGAAGGTAGATATACCGATAAATATGTTGATTTGAATTTTAAGAACTTATGAGGTTGTGAAGTTCAGTTGCTAACTGACCAAAACTCTGGTTGTATCTGGGGTGTCTGCAAGTAGGAGATAATGTGGGTATGTCATTATGTTTGTCCCACCAATACTTGACAATCGGTGTTGGTTTGTTTACGTTCCCTATATATATATATATATATATATATACACACACACACACACAGACGCACACACACGTTATAAAGATTTGTGTGCGTGTGTGTGTGTGTGTGTGTGTGTGTGTGCGTGCGTGTGAACCTTTTATTGGAACCACTTCAAATATTTAACACTCGGCTTGTTTATGGAATACAAAGGAAAGCAATTGATGTTTGTGAGGCCTCCAAGCCATTGTACCCTGTGACACCACCACCACCACCATCCTGTCCTCCACCGCCGTAACCACCCACACACAGTAACACCATCACCACGACCAGCAACAACAGAAACAGCAGCAGCAGCTTGTGTATAGACGAGTGTGTTGTGTCACACACCAGCCATTCTGATTGGAATGACTTGGTAAGGGGGGGGACGACACACAGACACAAATCGCATGCCAGCTTCCTTCCTCATCGATCGATTAATGCTGCTTTAGCCTGGCTTTGCCTTCACTACCCATAATCAACGTGTTCACTCCAAATCCTTCCATTCTTTATATCATATTACCCGGAGACAATGTGACGAATTTCCCGGCACCATTTTGATATCAAAAGTCTCACGTAATTTTATCTTCTTAAATGCTCTCTCTCTCTCTCTCTCTCTCTCTCTCTCTCTCTCTCTCTCTCTCTCTCTCTCTTTTTTTTTTTTTTTTTTTTTTTTGGTTCTTCTGCTTCTTTTTTCCTTCGTGTTTCTTAATCCTTTCCTTATTTTCCTAAATGCCTTTTATTTTTTTCGGAAAATATCTTCTCGATAATACCCCTATTAAACTTGCATTCATTCACTACTGTTAACAAGAATTTGGGTATTTCGCATCATAATCATAATCATTATTATTATTATTATTATTATTATTTAGGTTTTCCTATTGTCAGTATCCATTTTTCTAGGAATGGGCGTATGATGGGAATATGGACGCGAGCGCATATTATATATGTGTGTGTAGCGTGTGTATAGTGTAATTTTTAAAACTAATAGCAGCTATATGAGGAACTCTGCTATCTTGAAACCAAAAAAAAAAATAATAAAAAGCGGAACAAAATATATATAGAACAAATTTGAGTATAATAAATAACAATGGGGTGGGGATTAGAAAAAAAAATTCCACGTGGAATGTTTAACAATTGGAAATTTCCAGTAATTGACAATGTGAACAACGAGTCTGAGATTCTTGTCATACCATTAATTAAAAGACACGAAACACAAAGACCGGGTGGATGGATGTATATATATACATGCACACACACATATATATATAAACAAAATTCTTTGGAAGTATCTTTTGTCGTTTAGTTTTGCTTTATTTCTGTTGTGTGTGCGTATATATATATATAATATATATATATATATATATATAATATATATATATATATATATATATATATATGTACAAATAGACACACGCACTGACACGTTATGCTTCTATGTTTGTGTATTTATACTTTATTTTGAATGGAAGAGAAAAAACTCCACAAAGGTTTGGTAGAAAGATAGGAAAAAGCAGATTTCATTAAAACAGTTCCTAACGGATTAAATTCGCTGTGTAATCGTATTTATTTCACGTGTTGTTATTATTACAAGAACCCTCAAGGAAAAAAAAAGTAAAAGAGTCACAGACCGTCTATTTTCAACGTGTTTTTGTTAGCGTGTAGAAAGACAGTTCGTGTTTTTGTTTAATTTTTTTTTGTCCTGATTTATTAGGTCTGTTTGTTTTCTTTTTAAGCTTCTTGTTATTATTCTTCTTCTTCGGAGAATGGTGGAAGTTATTTTCGTGAGTTTGGAGTAAGTTGGAGAGGGAAATTTGTATGAAAATAGCGAGATACGAGACGGGCGGGCACAAGAGGAAGAAAAAGAGAAGAAGGAAAAAAAATTAGCACACAATACGCTTCTAACCACTTTGCAAAAGCAAGAATACTAATATTCTTTGCATGCTGACATTCCAAAGCCTTGAAACACTCTTTCGCTCATTGAATTATTCTTATATATAGGAAGCGAATATCTGTGAACAAGATGTTCTTAACGTCCAATTGGTAGCCCCCCCCCCTACAACTGCTAACAAGCGCCATGTAAATAAACAGAGGAAGACGATTAATTCGCAACAAAATTGTAATAAAATAAATATAAACTTTCTTCTCTTGCTCGATAAAAAATATAGTCTTAAAACACGGCGTGACAACTTCAAAAGCAAGCATGATAACTTCGGAATTTATTATGGTTGTTGCTTTACATGTAAACACTTAAGCGATGCACGAAAGAAAGTATTTTTAAACAGACACACTTGTATTATTTACGTTCAGGTTTATAGGTTGCTTTCTCTTTCTTTTCCTAGAATTAACTGTAATAGAAGTAACCTAACACCACCACCAACAACAACAACAACAAAGTCCTGCTGGCAAAGTTTAAATATTGAGGAGTACCATGTGGAATAACAACGTTTCTCCGACGCTCTCGCCGATTCTGGCTCGCTACCAAGCCGGTAAGTTGTCGTCCATTTTTCAGCAGACGATAAATTTTGATGCTCGTTCCGGGCGCATGTTTGCTTGCATGTAAGTGCATATGTGGAAGTTGTGTGTGTGTGTGTGTGGTGTGTGTGTGTGTGTGTGTGTGTGTGTGTGTGTGTGTATGTATTTTTGAGCGCGCGAATTTACGTGTGCGTATCATACCTATGTATTTATGGGAAATGTATATGGGTACAGAACTGTATTCGGACAATACTTATGTGTATGTATGTGTGCGTATGTATACACACACACACATTTATATATATATATATATATATATATATATATATATATATACACACACGCATGTATAACTGTATAACACACGCATGTATATATACGTGTACGTGTGTCTGTATAGATACCCCTAAATATACACATACTACATATGGATATATGTATGTGTGTATGTGTAGTAAATAAATAAATATGTGTGTGTGTGTACCTTTGACCATATAATATAGTAAATGAATTAATTGTATCGCAATTCTTAACATTTATGTATTAACTTTGTTGGGTACCTCACTAGCAGTATATTGGATATATGTTATCCCATGGTGGGTTGCATTTACAACCCCTATCTCAATTTGTATATATATATATATATACATATATACAGGGTGTCCCAAAAAAATGTATACACATAGTGGTTCGGCAAAAGAGAACGATAGAATAAGTACTAGGCTTACAAAGAATAATAAATTTACAATTATTTAAGGTGTGTATACATTTTTTTTGGACACCCTGTATATATATCAAATATACGTGTGTCTGTGTTGGCTACGTATAAATATATATCGTGCATGTATATCTGCATGCATGTATAATGCCCATATTTTTTACCGTGTGTATGTCTATCATGGATGTATAGAAAGAATATGTCAAATACCCTTTGGTATGTCTGATCGGCATTTTAACGCAGGTACTGACGATGGCTGTTGCTAACGTCATTTCAATTACTTACACACACAACACACACACACACCTTTGTTTTGCTTTTCTCTTTGCTATTTTTCACCTTCGTTTTAAGTAATCTAATACCTTGAAGTTATTCCTTCCACCCTCACTTAGTAATTTCACAGACATTGTAACACAACATAGCTGTCTGTATTACAATGTACCCGTTTACTATTACCGTAGTCATTGGTGATGTTGATGATGATAATAATGATGGTGATGATGGTGGTTGATATATATATATATATAATAGAGTGCGCTGTGGTTTGGCAGCAATGTTAGGCGTGATTCGGGGGGTTGTGTGACATCGTCTGAAATAGTTATGGCTTTTGGTTGCCGAGGTGGTTTGTGGTGGTTGTTGTAACGTGGTTTTTGCTAATGATGTAGGGAAATAACGGATGTTGTTTGCCAGTGGTTAACAGTTGGGTTGTTGTTGTTGTTGTTGGTGGTGGTGGTGGTGGTGGTGGTGGTGGTTCAGGTGGGGGGTTGCAATTGCTGTTGGTGGGTATCTGTGTATACTTGCGGGTGTGTGTGTATACGTGTGTGTGTATTTGTGATTGTGTGTGTTTTTGTAATTGTGATTGTGTGTGTGTGTGTATTTGTGATTGTGTGTGTGTGTGTATTTGTGATTATGTGTGTGTGTGTGTGATTGTGTGTGTGTATATATTTGTGATTGTGTGTGTGTTTTTGTAATTGTCTGTGTGCATTTGTGATTGTGTTTGTGTGTGTATTTGTGATTATGTGTGTGTGTATTTGTGATCGTGTGTGTGTTTTTGTAAACGTGTGTGTATTTGTGATCGTGTGTGTGTTTTTGTAAACGTGTGTGTATTTGTGATTATGTGTGTATGTGTGATTGTGTGTGTGTATATATTTGTGATTGTGTGTATTTATTCGTTTTGGCGAGTATATGTCTGTTCACATTTGTGCATATATATGTATTTTTTAATGTATATGTGTGTGCATGTGTCTATATGTCAGTCTGCCTGTCTGTACGTGTGTATATCAATCAGTATATGTCTGTGTTCGTGTGTGTATCTATGTGTTTGTCTATCTGTGTGTAGATGTGTGTTTCTTTTTCAATACAAATTCTATGACGTTAGCAATTGCATTTGGTGGCGGTAGTGGTGTTGACAAAGGACATTCCAGTAACGACCATCCCGTCTTTCTACGGCTATCTTGGACTACATTACTCAACGAACCCTTATCGTTTTTAAAACTGTGGGATGTAATTTGAAGGAGATTTGACTGATATTTCTAGCACTTCAAAGAACCCTGTTATTGTTGTTGTTGGTGGTGGTGGTATTTGTTATTTAGCCCCAAGCCAGTCCTGATGGAACAGCCCCATGATTAACAAGATGGTCATAGAGAAAGGGATGAATAGGGATACGTAGTAACCCCTGGCCTAGGAATTTCCTGGAATCTCAGGAAGCATTTGCATACATCAAAGCCTTATTGGCTCGGACCAACGAGAGAGAGGGGGGGAGCCTTTTACCTCAGTGGTTTTCCACCATTTTTAATCTATGGACCCCTTTGATTACTATTATATTCTTGTGGACCCTCATAAGCCATTTGATGTTTAAAAACTAGCTTTACAGATACTTCTTTTAAACATTCCTATTTTGTTTTCCACCCATTCACTTGAATAGGTTTGAAATACCTATTTCTTTACTACCCACAAGGGGCTAAACACAGAGGGGACAAACAAGGACAGACAAACGGATTAAGTTGATTATATCGACCCCAGTGCGTAACTGGTACTTAATTTATCGACTCCGAAAGGATGAAAGGTAAAGTCGACTTAGGCGGAATTTGAACTCGGAACGTAGCGGCAGACGAAATACGGCTACGCATTTCGCCCGGCGTGCTAACGTTTCTGCCAGCTCGCCGCCTTCTAGGTTTGAAATAACACTCTCTGAGAAAATATGTATTTTGTGGCCACAAAACAGGTTAATCCATGTGAAAAAGTTTGGGAAAGAAATCCAGCTGTTTCTTGCAAAAAGTACGTCTTAAGTAGTGCTCCTCAACCATTCTTTTAACCTATGGATCTCTCATTATTATTTTATTCTGGCAGATCTTCAAAGCCATTCGATGTTTGAAAACTAGTTTTATAGATGCGTCTTTCAAAATTCTTATTTTGTTTTCCATTCATTCATTTGTGTAGGTTCGCAATAAAAGTCACTGAGAGAACATGTTTCTGTGTCGAATAATATGTTAAAATTATGTAAAACATTAGAGAAAGAAACGTGTTTCTTGACATAAAATATAAGGCTGTAAGTAGACGATAAATCAAATAAACGAACGTTAAAAGTGACAATAACACACAACGAGAGGACGGAAGCATGGAATGTATTAATTTGACGCTCGGTAAGAGAGAGTTTATGACGTTTCGAGCATAACTCTTCATCGGAAAGGAAAACGGAAAAGTCTAAAGAAGGGGCAAAAAATCACCAACAGCAAGTGTATATATATATATATATATATATATATATATAATATTAAAATTACTAAGTCTCTTTAAAAGAGATTACGACAGCGTTTCTTTTAAAGAGACTTAGTAATTTTAATATTTCTATTATTGAAAACAAGTGGATGTATTCCACTGAAACTAGGTAAATAGAATCTTCGAACGGAGACGGTCAGTAGCGACACCTGCAGGTCTGACTACGCTGCATTGAGAAGGGGCAACAACCCTGAAACATGTCTGTAGCTGTCGGACTAGCAGGTTGAAGCGGCTGACCTCCCTTGTTCGAAGGTTTGATAACGGACGCAGTTTGTGTGTCAAGTAGCTAGCTTGAGGCGATGGCTTCATGGAGCTAATCAGCGACAGCTTTATTCTTATTTTTAAGAATGCCATATTAGTATGGAGATAACTATATATATATATATATATATATATATATATATATATGAAAAAATGTATGGTAAATAAACACGGCATAACGTATATTGAGTGTAAAACCGGACAGGAGACAAACACAGAAGGTCCCTAATTTTTCATCAGTTATCAACCAATTTCTAATACAAAGTTTCGCACCTTTAATGATAATACTGAGACCTTCACAACTGGCGGCGCTCGCGAAAAAGAAAAAAAAATCTTTTAGAACAAAATGACACAGAGTGTGATTTAGGACGGTGGACAAGGACGACCGGTCGAGCAAAATATAGCCTTAGGGCCAAGAAGACGAGAATAGAGGGTAACGCTTAGGAAATGTCCTAAAGAACTGAGAGAGAGAGAATTTGCGACTGGTCAGCTGAGGACCAGTGTAAGAAAGGAAAAGAAAGAGAAGCTGGCCGAGGGTCATGTGGCAGCAGGAGAGAGAGAAGAGTGACAGAGAAAAAAAGGGGGGAAGATATGAAGTTTCCAAGAAAGGCTTGGAATAGAAAAGGAGTAAGTGGAAAGGCTAGAATAGAAGTGAGAGGGTGAGAGAAAGAAAATGGAAAGAATGAAGGCAAGAGAGAGAGAGAGAGGGTCATACTGGTACATAGAAAAACTTGTTAATACAAATTCGGTGTGTATTGCGTTCCTTGACTTAATAAATGAAAAAAATGTATGGTAAATAAGCATGACACAACGTATATTGAGTGTAAAACCGGACAGGAGACACACATAGAAGGTCCCTAATTCTTTATCAGTTATCAACCAGTTGCTAATACACAGTTTCGTACCTTTAATGATAATACTGAGACTTTCACAGTTGGCGACAGGAATTTCAGTAAAAGAGACTTGGTTAAAGCGGAATTTGAATTCAGAACGCAAAGATGAACGAAATACCTATTTCTTTACTACCCACAAGGGGCTACACACAGAGAGGACAAACAAGGACAGACAAACGGATGAAGTCGATTATATGGACCCCAGTGCGTAACTGGTACTCATTTAATCGACCCCGAAAGGATGAAAGGCAAAGTCGACCTCGGCGGAATTTGAACTCACAACGTAAAGACAGACGAAATACCTACAACACTACACGACAACCACCTGTATACTGCTAACACCGGTTGTACATTCACCGCCACGACCATCACCACTGTTTCACTACTACAATCGTTACATCATCATCCCAAAACTACTACCACTACTACTGTACAATTACCTGTTGTTAAAAGTATTCTTTTCAATTGTTTACAAACACAGCCAGGCTGAAATAATTAATGCATTCTTCCAGGAGTGAATTTAAAAATTCTCAAACTTAAGGGGATGGGCCCCTTAGATACTAACATGGGACCCCATATATGGATTCTAATGGCACAGGGGCCCACTTGCCATCGGGCAAGCTGGCAACCTGGCCAGTCTGCCACTGGTGGCAGCGCTGGATCAACCATTAAACAAATGGATTAGACAAAACCATTAAACAAGGGAGGTGGTACCACAGAAATGGTAAATGGTTTACGACACAAAAGAAATCACTTTAAACTTGCTAAAATAATATTCGGGATGCCTTTATCTCAACTAAGTAGAGATGCAGATGTGTTACCTAAGATTAATTTTGAGGATCTGACCAAAGACTTTGCAATTCAAAATCTTTTTAAATCTAAATAAAGTGGAAGGAGACAAAAATAAACATTATTTTCCCCTCTTACTGTTTTGTTTCGTTTTGAAAATTAAAAATTTATTTTATGGTTTGTTATTGTTCATATTTTGAATTGCATAATCTTTTATGGGGGCACCAAAATCTTTTAAGGGCTTAGGGCCCCGATGGATCTTAATCCAGCCCTGGGTGGTGGTAGTACTGTGGTTGCTAAACGTTAGCACGCCGGGGCGAAGTGCTTAGCGGTATTTCGTCTGCCGTTACGTTGTGAATTCAAATTCCGCCGAGGTCGACTTTGCCTTTCATCCTTTCGGGGTCGATAAATTAAGTACCAGTTACGCACTGGGGTCGATGTAATCGACTTCATCCGTCTGCCTGTCCTTGTTTGTCCCCTCTATGTTTAGCCCCTTGTGGGTAATAAAGAAATAAGTACTGTGGTTGCTGGCGATATTGCAATGATTTCTAGTAATGGTAAAATACCAGTGTGAAGGCCCGTGGCTTACTGGTTAGGGGCATGTGGCCCACGATCGTTAGGTCGTGAGTTCAATTCCCGGCGGTGCGTTGTGTACCTTGAGCAAGACGCTTTATTTCACTTTATTGCTCCAGTCCACTCAGCTGGCGAAAATGAGTCGTACCTGCGATTCAAATGTGACAGCCTTATCACGTCCCGTGTCACACCGAATCTACCCGAGAACTACGTTGAGGGTACGCACGCCTGTGGAGTACTCAGCCACTTGCACGTCAATTTCACGAACAGGCTATTCCGTTGGTCGGATCAACCGGAACACTCGTCGTCGCAATCGACGGAGTGCCAGTCACGTGCTTAGGGCATCAAGGGAGGAGGGTTTACCACAGAAATGGTAAATGGTTAACGGCACAAAAGTAGTAGTAGTAGTAGTGGTGGTGGTGGTGGTGGTGGTGGTGGTGGTGGTGGTGGTCGGTAATGGTGCATTGGTTGTTGGTGGTTGTGGTGGTAGTTTAATGTGTGTGCAGTGGTAAAGAACCAGGTTCGTTTTCTTACTGGTTTAGTGGTTCGTGGTAGTGGTACAATGGTTGGACCTGATGGTATTGTTATAGTGTAACGGCGAAAGCGGTGGTGATGGTCATGTTGATGCTGATGTTATCGTCCTGTGGAGTCTGGTGTGAAGTTGTTGCCAGCGATAATTAAGAAAACAATAGCGACCATATTGTTTTGCCTAATTAGTTTAATTGTGTTAGATAACAAGACAACGTAATTAGCCACAGCGGCAGGGGTGGGGATTGCGTTTGTCAACTGGTCAAATCGTCTGAAAAACACAAAGTGTCTGTGTGTCGAGAGAGAGAGGGAAAGAGAGAACACATGTACGTACTGTGTGCGCGTACACACACACACACACATATCTACATATATATAATTACACACACACACACAAACACACAAACGCACACGCACACACACATATATATATATACATATGTATGTTTGCCTGATATATATAATTGCACAAATATATATGTATGTACTGCTATATATATGTATATATATATATATATATATATATATATATATATATACCTGATATATATATACACATATACCTGATTATATATATATATATATTATATATATATAATACATGTTTGTTGTCCACACCACCTGTCTTCGTCTTTTGGTTTTTCTTTGTGAATTCTCCCCCTATATATTACACACACACGATATATATATATATATATGTGTGTGTGTGTGCGCGCGCGTGCATTAATACACAAACACATAAGCGTGTGTACACACACACACACACGCACAGAGGAAACCTCTTATTGAAATTACTTTGAAACGGAGCTTTTTTAGATATGAATCAATCAATAACCGGCTGATAACATTAAACAGCGGGTTTGACAACATATCGAGCGTATTCTAACCCGGAAAAAGGTATTGCTTGTATGTGTGTGTGTATTGTGTACACACACACACACACACACACACACACTGTTGCTCAGGCAGTTAGAAATAACAGCCAAATCTCCGTCGACTCTCACGTCCTACCTCCTTAAGAAAAAAACGTTCACATTAGACAATGTAGTCCTAGATATAATTTTGGAAAAGCAGATGAGATAGTCGTGGTTGGAATGTCTTTGAATCATTAGGTCTGCTCGATCAGATTTTACTTGAGACAATTACTTCACTAAATTTATTAAATTACTATTATTTTTTTTTTTACATCAGATATAATTCTGATGTAGATGGTGGTGGTGGTGGTGAGGGTGGTTGCTGTGGTGGTGGAGATGAGGGTGTGACGGTGGTTGTGGCGGAGGTGGTGATGGTGATGGCGTGAGTAATAGTTGCTGATGGTTACAATGATGGTGTTGTTGTTGTTGTTGGTGGTGGTGATGGTAGTTGTGGTATAGATTGGGGGGGGTAGTAGTAGCACTTGGTGGTGGTGGTGGTAGTAGTGGCAATGTTGGTGGTAGTGTGAGTAGTAGTAGCAGTAGTTGATGGTGGTGGTGGTGGTAATAGTAGTAGTAGTAGTGTTGGTGGTGGTGGTGGTGGTGATGGTGGTTGTGGTTGCTGTGGTGGTGGAGATGAGGGTGTGACGGTGGTTGTGGCGGAGGTGGTGATGGTGATGGCGTGAGTAATAGTTGCTGATGGTTACAATGATGGTGTTGTTGTTGTTGGTGGTGGTGGTGATGGTAGTTGTGGTATAGATTGGGGGGGTAGTATTAGCACTTGGTGGTGGTGGTGGTAGTAGTGGCAATGTTGGTGGTAGTGTGAGTAGTAGTAGCAGTAGTTGATGGTGGTGGTGGTGGTAATAGTAGTAGTAGTAGTAGTGGTGGTGTTGGTGGTGGTGGTCGTCGTCGTCGTGGTAATAGTAGTAGTAGTGTTGGTGTTGGTGCTGCTGCTGCTACAGCTGGAAGTGATGGTGGTGATGGTAGTAGTAGTAGTAGTGGTGGTGGTCGTCGTCGTCGTCGACGTGGTGGTCGTGGTGATGATGAGAAGCTGCAGCAAGTAGCAGCTGCTGCGGTCACATCAAATGGTAACATGACGGGAATGAAAGAAGAGGACTGCTATGGCGGAAGCACCAACACACACACTCCTTCTCTCTCTCTCTCTCCCTCTCTCCCACTTCTTCCCCTCACCTCTTCTCCTTCCTCTCCCGCCACATCCGAATAAGTCATCAATCAATGGAGACGATGAGATGTGTCGGACAAGAACCGATCAAACGGCAAACGTGGCTGATTGATTGATAGATTGATTGATAGATAGAGATAAGATAGACAGATGGATAGGCAGGCAGAGAGACAGATACATACATACACACACACATACACACATACATACTCTTTACTCTCTCTTTTACTCTTTTACTTGTTTCAGTCATTTGACTGCGGCCATGCTGGAGTACCGCCTTTAGTCGAGCAAATCGACCCCGCGACTTATTCTTTGTAAGCCTAGTACTTATTCTATCGGACTCTTTTGCCGAACCGCTAAGTGACGGGGACGTAAACACACCAGCATCGGTTGTCAAGCAATGCTAGGGGGACAAACACATACACAAACATATACACACACACACTTATATATATATATATATACATATACATATATACGACAGGCTTCTTTCAGTTTCCGTCTACCAAATCCACTCATAAGGCATTGGTCGGCCCGAGGCTATAGCAGATGACACTTGCCCAAGGTGCCACGCAGTGGGACTGAACCCGGAACCATGTGGTTGGTTAGCAAGCTACTTACCACACAACAACTCCTGCGCCTATATACATACATAAAACGTTACCAAAATAGTCGTAAAGTAACAGAAAAATAATATATACCGGTTAACGACCGGGATCAAAGGTTTTATTTCCACGGATCAAATGACCACTGTTTTTAGAGAGGAATCAGCTTCCAGTATGTTCGGCATTTTCGATAAGAATATACGAAACTCAAAGACAAACATTCCAGAAAATTGCTATTTTTTTTTTTTCGCGAATAAGTGTTTTTCTTTTTCTTTTTTTTTTTATTATAGATAATTTTTATATAACTCGAAATCACGTTTACTTCTTGACGTAAAAATAAAAACAATCTAAGTGTCTCCTACTCTAGCCTTGGGCCGGCCAAAGCCTAATGAGTGGATTTGGTAGGCGGAAACTGAAAGAAGCCCGTTATAATACAAATGGGAAAGAACGCAAAACATCCGGAAAGTTAGGTGATACAAAAATGGGACAACAAAACATCCAGATAGACGATACAAAGAAAACAAGGATGGGTCATTCGAAGTTTTCTTTCCTCAGTCAAGTACCAGATTATCTTCGCAATTTCGGCTGATTATACTTGAGATTGCTCCAATCTGGCCAGCCCCAAGGAAAAACTAAGCTAAGAGCATTAGATTCCTTGGAAGCTCCCCACCATCGCTTGACAACCGATGCTGGTGTGTTTATGTCCCCGTAAGCCAGCAGTTCGGCAAAAGAGAACGATAGAATAAGTAAGAACCAGGCTTGCAAAGAATAAGTTCTGGGTTCGATTTCTTCGACTAACACCCTTCGAGGCGGTGCTCCAGCATGGCTGCAGTCAAATGACAGAAACAAGCAAAAAGAGTAAAAATAAAAAGAAGAAATAGCTCAATTTACAAAAGATGGCACGTGACAGCAAAGAATATAGTTTTTAAAGATGTCCTCTTTTACGATTTTGCCTTCAGGTTTGCCCATGTACACCCGAGAAACAAACACTTCAGAAAAAATACACGACTTCATAAATAATGTATTTCATCTTGATTCTTTATAAACTTTTTAAAATTCTTTATACTTTCTAAGAATTTCGACAAATGCTGCATACTCTCTTTACTCTTTTACTTGTTTCAGTCATTTGACTGTGGCCATGCTGGAGCACCACCTTTAGTCGAGCAAATCGACCCCGGGACTTATTCTTTGTAAGCCCAGTACTTATTCTATCGGTCTCTTTTGCCGAACCGCTAAGTGACGGGGACGTAAACACACCAGCATCGGTTGTCAAGCAATGCTAGGGGGACAAACACAGACACACAAACACACTCACATACATATATATATATATATATACATATATACGACGGGCTTCTTTCAGTTTCCGTTACCAAATCCACTCACAAGGCATTGGTCGGCCCGGGGCTATAGCAGAGAAGCCAAGCCAAGGTCCCCACGCAGTGGGACTGAATCCGGAACCATGTGGTTGGTTAGCAAGCTACTTACCACACAGCCACTCCTGCGCATGGTTTTAATTAATTTTAATTTATCATTTTAATTAAAATGTCTCCGCTTATTTCATCGAGTATATCAGTTCTCACGTCCACCACACATACACACACCGCGCACACACGCATATGTACGCACACACACACACACACACACGTACAATATACATTTTACGAGATCCTCGGTTCCCAAACTTTCCGGATTACGCATTTTTCCGGACCAGGTGTTGTCACACTTCAAATAAGCTGAATATTAAATTTATTTAAATTTACTAAAATAAGGCGCAGGCGTGGCTGTGATAAAAGGTTCGCTTCCCCACCACATGGTTCCGGGTTCAGTCCCACTGCGTGGCACCTTGGGCAAGCGTCTTCTGCCATAGCCTCGGGCCGACCAAAGCTTTGTGAATGAATTTGGTAGATGGAAACTGAAAGAAGCCGTATATATATGTGTATGTATGCGTGTGCGTGTGTGTGTGTGTGTGTGTGTGTGTGTGTGTGTGTACCCCCATCACAGCTTGACAACCGATGCTGGTGTGTCACACGTAACTTAGCGGTTCGGCAAAAAGGGACCGATAGAATAAGTACGAGGTTTAAGATAAAAGTCCTTGGGTCGATTTGTTCGACTTACAGCCCTTCGAGGATGTAAGTCTCCAGCAAGGCCCCAGTCCAATGACTGAAACAAGTAAAAGAACAGAAGAATAAAAAAAATCAAATGACATTCCGTAGGTACCAGTACATTAGTATAAATGATACTAGTTTATAATAGTGAGGTGGCCTAGGTACTCAGCTGTACATATATATATATATATATATATATATATATATATATATATATATATATAATATATATATATATGAGTTAATTCAAACATGAAAACAGAACAACGCGGGGACGTGGAACAAGCATAGTGTTATTATTGGACGCTCAGGAAAGGAAAGAAAGAAGGAGGATTTAACGTTTCGAGCGGAGCTCTTCGTCAGAAGCATAGGAAAAGGAAAGGTCCAAGGAAGGGAAAACGAAGGGAAAAAAATCGCCAACGATACACACGCGGTCATATATAATTATTATATATATATTAGTTATAAACAAGGGCTAAAGAAAATGATTTCTATGCCAATATGCTGATAACAGACTTTTAAATCGTCAATTTCCACATATTATTTACTCGCTACAGAAAACACGTAAGAGCTGAAATTGAGGAAAGCCAGCCAACAGAGTTGGCTACCTTGGCTTGACTCTGTTGGTCCCCCAGGCAAGATGAGTGCAAAAAGAAAGAGTTATTCTGTGGAGTACAAGAAAGTAATTGGGGAAGAGTGAAATAAGAAACTTACGGTTTTCTGTAAGGAGAAGATGTTGGATCCCCGAATGGTTCGAAAATGGCGAACAAAGTACAATAACCTCAGCAGATAGGTGGATGAAGGAAGTGCAAAGAAGCGCAAGTGCGGATCAGGTCGACAACTGTTGTTTTCAGAGCTGGACGATATCACCTCAGGATGATGAGTTCTCTCTAAGAAGATCGACATCACTGTTCATGCTGGAGGATGCTGAAGTGGTTCAATGTGCACTTGAATTCAAATCTTTCGTTGATGGCATCGATTTCACTAAATACGATCTCTCCAATATAATTGCTATGGATGAGACTGTAGTATTTGTGAGCCAAGGATCTAAAACGACAATTGAACAGACAAGGACCTCGTTAATCTACGTTGCCTTAATGGGATACGAAAGTGCAAGGGTTAATTGTATTTTATCAGTTTGTCTTGATGGAACAGAAGTCCCACCGCTTATCATCACAAAGGGCAAAAGAGAAAAACAGAACGAGTTTCGGGCATTTATGTCCTTGAAACGGAAAAGGCTTGGTGCACACAAGTTGTTATAAGAAAATGGGTTGATTTAACTATGCCACTTGTTTTACGTGGTTCTCAAAGAGGTCTTTTAGTCTGGGATTCGGCTAGTACTCACTGCGCAAAAGATATGAAAACCTTCCTTTCCGAAAGACGAATTGACCACATAGTGATTCTTGTGGGAATGACTTCATATCTACAAACATTAGATCTTGTAATAAACGATCCCTTCAAGGATTATTTGCGGATGGAAGTGAATGAATATATCGAACGTAGAATGGAGAGAAATCAGCATGGAGACTTTGCCAAACCCAACCTCCAAGAAGTCGTGAATTGGGTGATGAATTCATGGAATAAAATTACCGACAGTTGCGAGGCCAATGCACTACGAGAAGGGTAATTGGAGAAAAAGTGTTCATTTAAGTAAAGTTATATTGTCAGACATGAGAGTTTGGGGTCCATGATTCTACAGGAAATAGATTTGCAAGAAATTCAGTCTGAAGTTCGGGGTTTGATGATTTATGGCGATGTTCCAGAAGAGGACGAAATGTTTGTACTTGACTAAAAACAATAAGCAAATAAATAAACTTTTGATAACTAAAGACATAAGTTTCCTTTTTTTACAATTTTTTTCCCTTTTACTTGAGGACAAAAGTTTTTGTTGTCTTTCTTGGATGTTTTCCGCAAAAATATAAGACACCGCGCGAAAATAAGCCCTAGTGAGTTTTCGGGATGCAAAATTAATATAAGTCAGGGTCTTATTTTCGGGGAAACACGATGTGTGTGTGTGTGTGTGTGTGTGATGCAAGCAGGAAAAATAGAACTCAAAACATGACTACATACATACATATATAATACATATATATACATACATACATACATACATACATACATACATAAATACATACATACATATATATTATATATATTATATATACCTATAACTACGAGGCAACCAGAGTGACACAAGGCCGAGTGTTTCGTATATATTAGTTTGATAAATGCTAATGCACGAAACTCTCGATCTTGATCCATTCTTGCTTCTGCTATTAATATAGTGTGTGTGTGTGTGTGTGTGTGTGTGTGTGTGTGTAATTATGTCTATGAACTTCGTTTCAAGCGTTATGACAACGACGGAAGTGCATCAGAAAGGAACAAAAGCCAACAGATTTTATAACATGTTGCTTTGTTTCTGAACAATGTTTTGAAACAGAATGAGTCCCCCTTTCACCCACTCCCTTCTCTTGTGTCCCCTCCCAGCTTCCCGTGTGTGTGTGTGTGTTCTCCTTTTCATTCTCTTCAACCATTCTTCTCGGCTTCTGCTTTCTAAATCTCACTCTTTCCCTCTACCCTTCGCCCTTTCTCTCTCTCTCCACCCATTATACTTTCGATCTCTCTCTCTCCCTCTCTCCTTCATCCCCATATATTTCCTGCACCATCAACGCCGCCGCCACCACCTCCAGCCTTCCTTGTCACAAATCCTATCATCCATGTTTAAGAGATCGAAGCCCCATCAGAGGAAGCTATGCTCTAATAAGGAACACGCATGCGCAAATGAACATAAATAACCTTGCATATAAAAGGCACATCTAGGCTTTTCTTATCAGCGTATAACTTTGTATACATACACACACACACACATATATATATATATGCATATATTTATGCATGCTTTTAAATGTGTGTGTGTGTGTGTATGTAGATATATGTATGCGTGTGAATTTTATATACGAATTTATGCGTATGGTGTATGTATATATACGTAGGTATATGTATGTATACACGTACTTGTATGTACATATATATATATATATGCATATATATGCGCGTTTAAATCTAAAATTATATATTTATGTATGTCGTGTATGCCTGTATAATATTTGTGTGCATGTATGTACATATAGGCGGATAGTGTGTACATGTGCACACGCACACACACATATATATATAACATATTATATATACTTATATATATATATATATATATATAACACACACACACACACACATATGTAGGTGTATATGTATTCATATGAGCTTATGAGAATATATATGTATGTCAGTGTATTTGTATACATGTATGCGCGTATATATATAATATATATATAGATATATATATATATATATATATACAGAGTGAGAGAGAGAGAGAGAGGAGAGAGAGCGAGAGAAGAGAGTGAGAGAGAGTATGTATGCCTATGTAATATTTATGTGCAAGTATATATATATATATATATATATATATATATGGGTGGATTGTATGTTTGTGTGTGTGTGTGTGTGTGTGCGAGTGTGTGGGGCGTGGGGACTGAGTGTACGAACGAACGGCTGATAACCATCGTCGCTATGTCCGATAAGCCATTCCGTACTGGTGTGAATAATTTCGTTAGCGATATCACTTCTGTGACACTTCTTTTCTCCTGCTGGAAACAGGGGAGAGCGGCGTGGACTTCTTCCACCATAACACAACTCGCGAGGATTAATTCAACATTTGTTGATGGTGGGAGAGGCTCAACACAACCTCACACTTATGCATATATGCATATATATTTATATATATATATATATATATATATAGTGTGTATATTATATATATATATATATATATATATATATAGTGTTTGTTATTTATACATATATATATGTGTGTGCGCGGTGCGTGTGTATTTTTTATTCATTATATTATATATATATATATATATATATATAATATACATGTGCAGATACACACGTTCATTAGATATATACACACACACACACAAACACACGCATAGATATGTATTCTGATAAATTCTCATGTCTGTGTGTGTACACATACACTCATGCACAGATATGTATTCTGATATAGATGCGTATATAAATTCTGAAATATGTGTGTGCATATACATATATATATATATACACACACACATATACATACATAGATATTCTTGTATAGATGTAGATAAATTCTTACACACACTTACATATGTTGTTATATATACAAGCGCATGCATATGTATTCTCCCCCCCACACACACACACACATTTAACAATGTACAAGAATATGCATGTATGTATATGTGTGTGTATATATATATATATATACAATGTGAGTGTGCGCACGCTCTCTCACACACACACATATACAGAAACTTTGCACGTTGAGAGGAACCTACCTAAACACACCACAATCATATACACACGAACGTAAATACACATGCACACACACACACAAACATACATGCCCAACATACCTACATACACACAAACACACACACACACACACACATATATCTTTGCATAGAGTCACCTCTCTCTCTCTCTCTCTCATTGTCCTCTCACTCGCGATCATACATGTCTCTCCCTCCCTCCCTTTCTTCCACTCACTCTCTCTCTCTCTCTCTCTCTCTCTCCCCTCCCGCTGAATGCATTTACATATGCATCTTTGTACTTACCAGAGGCGGGGAGGAGGACACAAGGTGGAGTAAGAGACGGAGAGAGAGGGAGGGGGGAGAGATGGAGAGAGAGAGAGGGGGGAGAGATGGAGAGAGAGAGAGGGGGAGAGATGGAGAGAGAGAGGGGGGAGAGATGGAGAGAGAGAGAGGGGGGAGAGATGGAGAGAGGAGAGAGGGGGGAGAGATGGAGAGAGAGAGAGGGGGGAGAGATGGAGAGAGAGAGAGAGGGGGGGAGAGATGGAGAGAGAGAGAGAGAGAGGGGGGGAGAGATGGAGAGAGAGAGAGAGGGGGGAGAGATGGAGAGAGAGAGAGGAGGGGGGGGGAGAGATGGAGAGAGAGAGAGAGGGGGGGAGAGATGGAGAGAGAGAAGAGAGGGGGGGAGAGATGGAGAGAGAGGGGGGAGAGGGAGAGCGAGAGAGGGGGGGGAAGATGGAGAGAGAGAGAGAGGGGGGAGAGGAGAGAGAGGGGGGAGCGCGAGCGTGCGTGTGTTTGCGTATGTTTAGAGATAAAAGCCGCGAACGCCAGTTTGTGTTTGTTTTCAGATGAGATTGTTTGTGTGTGTATTTGGTGTGGATGTGTGTGTGGAGGTGTGTATGTTATGGTGTGTGTGTGTGTGGTGTGTGGTGTGTGTATGCGTGTGTGTATGAGTGTGTGTGTATGCGTGTGTGTGTGAGTGTGTGTGTGTGTGTGTGTATGGTGTGTGTTGCGTGTGTGTGTGTGTGTGTGTGTGTATGCAGTGTGGTGGTGCGTGTGTGTGTGCGTGTGTGGTATGCGTGTGTGTGTGTTGTGTGTGTGTGCGTGTGGGTGTATGCGTGTGTGTGTGCGTGTGTGTGTGAGTGTGTGTGTGGGGGTGTTGTGTGGTGTGTGTGTGTGCGTGTGTGTGTGCGTGTGTGTATGCGTGTGTGTGTGCGTGTGTGTGTGTGTGTGCGTGTGTGTATGCGTGTGTGTGTGTGTATGGTGTGTGTGTGCGTGGTGTGTGTGTGGTGGTGTGTGTGTATGCGTGTGTTGTGTGTGGTGTGTGTGTGTGTTGTGTATGCGTGTGTGTGTGTATGCGTGTGTGTGGTGTGTGTGTGGTATGCGGGTGTGTGTGTGTGTTGTGTGCGTGTGTGGGTGGTTGTGTGACTGATTTGTTTAGTAGTCAACCTCCTAAACAATTAAACACAGCAAAAAGGCTTATTGCAAAGGTGTGCGGTGGTAGGTGGTGGTTGTGGTGGTTGGGGGGGGCTGTATGGTGGTGGTGGTGGTATCGGCGGTGATGTGTAATGGCGGTGGTGGTATGGTGACGGCGGTGCTAGTGTTCTTGTTGATGGTGTTGGTAGTAATGATGATGATGGTGGTGGTGATGATATGTGATGGCGGCGTTTGAGTTGTTGCTGCTGGTAGTGGTGGTAGCGAAAGTGGTGGTGGTGGCGGTGATGTAGTAGTAGTAGTAGTAGTAGTATAGTGATCGGCGGTATTGTTGGTACCGATGGAGGTGGTGGTGACGATGGTGGTGGTATTTGTTGTGGTTGTTTTGACGTTAGTGGAAGTGATGGTGGCGTTGTTGTTATTTTCGTTGTTATTGGTGGTGGTGGTGGTATGGTGGTGGTGTGGTGGTGGTGGTATGGTAGTGGTGGTGGTGAGGAAGGTGGTGGTGGTGGTGGTATGGTAGTGGTGGTGGTGGTGGTGGTATGGTAGTGGTGAGGAAGGTGGTGGTGGTGGTGGTATGGTGGTGGTGTGGTGGTGATGGTGGTAGTGGTGTGGTGGTGGTGGTGGTATGGTAGTGGTGGTGGTGAGGAAGGTGGTGGTGGTGGTGGTATGGTAGTGGTGAGGAAGGTGGTGGTGGTGGTGGTATGGTAGTGGTGTGGTGGTGGTGGTGTGGTGGTGGTGGTATGGTAGTGGTGTGGTGGTGGTGGTGAGTAAGGTGGTGGTGGTGGTGAGTAAGGTGGCGGTGATGGCGTTGGGGAAGCAGAGTAAAAGGTGGTGGAGAGGGGGGTAGGGGTGAGTGGTGGAGAGGGGGGCGTGGCCTACACGTATTTGACATGCACAACTATGCATTACTAAGCCTCGCATTGTGTGGTGCTAACGTCGGTTGCATGCTGTGCAATGTCTGCGTTTCCCTTAGCAACCGGTGGAAGAGTAGAAGACGTTCGCAACACTTCCGAAGGGAACGCTGGATGGAGAGGGTCATGAACTTGGAGCGCGAGTGTGTGAGTGTGTGCAACTGGGTATACATTCGTGTATGTGCGTGAGGGGGATGTACACACACACACACCCATATGTATGTATGTATGTATGTATGTGTACGTGTATGTATGCACCGAGGTATGCATATATGTCTGTCCTCAAGTATGTACACACACACATATATATATATATATATGTACGTGGTATATATATGTATATCTACATATATATATACATATGCTATTACATAATTGTTATATATATATCTATTATACATATGTATATACACATATAATATATATAGAATACAACATACATACATACATTACATCATAGACATACATACATTACACATACATACACATAATATATATCACATATACATACATACATACATACACAGATCCACACAGATACACATCACATACACTACTATTTATATATTAATATATATATATTATATATATATCATATATATATATACTTTATCAAAAGCAGCGGAAATATATAACAAAAGCTGTTACTCGGAGTTTCACGTCTCCGTTCGTCGGACATCTTTGCAGATGTATGCGTGTATGTATGTATATGTGTGTATGTATTTACATATCTGTTGCGTGTGTGAGTGTATTATATATGTGCGGGGGGGGGGGGCAGTTATGTATTTGTTTGTGTATATGCATGTACGCGTATGCATTTATGTATCTGCGTGTGTATGTAGTTGCGTGCGCACGCGCGTACGCGAAATTCACGTGCCGGGATATTTATGTGTTCAAAAGTTCATGTAATCGATTTTGTGTGTATATGTATGAACATGCATACATACCTAAAGACACTTAAGTAAATGTGCACACACATATACATACATACACACACATTTTAATAAACACACACACACATATATATATACACATACACACATCTAAGTAGACATACACATATACTTACATTTAAATCCACATATATATACACACACATACATTTGAATAAACATCTATATATATATATATATACACACACACACAAACACATATACACACATAACGCGCGTGCACACATACATATATATATATATATATATTATATACACACACATACATTTGAATAAACATCTATATATATATATATATATATATATATATATATATATATATATACACACACACAAACACATATACACACATATACGCACACCACACACACACACACAATATACACACACACACACACTCGCATAAGCATAGTCACACACATATACACATATATAGAAAGAGACATCTATTCCTTGCTCTCCACTCTTCTCCCTCATCTTTTTATACCTCTCTCTCCCGGTCTCTCTCTCTCTCTCTCTCTCTCTCCTTTTGCACTCTTTATCCGTCCTTCTATCTATCTATCTATCTATCTATCTATCGGTATTCTCTCCTAATTCCTTTCTATCCATTTATCCCCATCCTCCCCACCCAGCAATCATTCTCCGTACCAAATAAACTCTTTCTTCCACTCAGATTGGTCCGAGCTAAAAGAAAAAGAAACCACACACGCACACACACACACACACCACACACACACACACACACACACACCGATTCAATCTGCTTATAGAAATCCTGGCAAAGTCGTTTTCGCAATTGACTGAATCTTCTTCATTTAAATCTGACAAGATTTCATCGATGGTAAAGACTTGCGTGATCACACTGACACACAGCCCAGATTTCACCGGATCACATGCTTCCTCCCTTCCTTTCTTTCTTTCTTTCTCTATCTCTTCGTCCCGGTCTCTCTGTCTTTCTTTCTCTCTGTCTCTCTCTGCACCTCTCTAACACTGCTTCTCTTTCTCCGTCCTTTTCTCGCTATCTCTCCATATCTCACTGGCTCTCTCTCTCCTTCTCGATCAGTCTTTTAATCACCCTCTCCTTCTCTCTGAATGACTCTCTCTTTCTTTTCTCATCTCTCTCTCTCTCTCTCTCTCTCTCTCTCTCTACCTGTATCTCTTCCGCTTTCTTTCATCTCTCTCTCTCACTCAACGTAAAGACGGGCGAAATAACGGCGTGCTAACGATTCTGCCAGCTCACTGCCTCCATAATAATAATAATAATAATAATCTTTTCTAGTAAAGGCACAAGGCTTGAAATTTGGGGGGAGGGGATAAGTCGATTACATCGACCCCAGGGTTCAACTGGTACTTATTTTATCTAAAAGAATGCAAAAAATGGGACAAGAACGCAACAGGCGACAACAAAACATCCAGACAGTTGGATGATACAAAAAGAGACAAGAAAAAACAAGGACGAGTCATTCAGAGTTTTCTTTCTTCAGTCGACTTCCAGATTATCATTACAGTTTATACATACATACATACATACATACAAAAGATACAGACAGACAGACAGACAGAGATAGATAGATAGATAGATAGATAGATAGATAGATAGATAGATAGATAGATAGATAGATAGATAGATAGATAGATAGATAGAGAGATAGAGAGATAGATAGATAGATAGATAGATAGAGATAGATAGATAGATAGATAGATAGATAGATAGATAGATAGATAGATAGATAGATAGATAGATAGATAGAACGATAGATAGATAGATAGATAGATAGATAGAACGATAGATAGATAGATAGATAGATAATGGCGGGTTGGAGTATTTTGATAAAGAAGTATTTATCTCAATCTACAAGAGAGAGCAATACCGACGGTGCAATGCGAACTCGCGACTTTCTGCCCACTACTCTAATTCCTTCCCACTTCTGAAATCACATTAACGCGTGATTGTATTTGTTGGTCGATTTCTTTTGATACACAAAGAAATTAGTACGAGGCATCGATTGATTGATTGTTTCATCGATTGATGCATTGTGTATGTATATATGTATGCGCATGCGTACTTTATATTTTCCAGTGTGTATGTATTTGCATGTGTACGTGTATGTGTGTTTGTTTATGCACCTTAACAGTATGCTTGTACTATAGTGTGTATATGAAGGCGGCGAGCTGGCAGAAACGTTAGCACGCCGGGCGAAATGCGTAGCCGTATTTCGTCTGCCGTTACGTTCTGAGTTCAAATTCCGCCGAGATCGACCTTGCCTTTCATCCTTTCGGGGTCAATAAATTAAGTATCAGTGAAACACTGGAATCGATATAATCGACTTAATCCGTTTGTCTGTCCTTGTTTGTCCTCTCTGTGTTTAGCCCCTTGTGGGTAGTAAAGAAATAGGTATTTCGTCTGTCAATTCCACCGAGGTCGAATTTTTCTTTCATCCTTTCGAGGTCGATAAATTAAGTACCGGTCGCGTACAGGGGTCGATCAAATCGACAAGCCTCCTCCCCCAAAATTTTCCTGCTTTGTACCTAGAGTAGAAAAGAATATAGTGCGTATATGATGCAAGGTGTATATGCAAAATACACAAATACATGAGCTAATTACAGCTATTCTATCCTGTAATTATTGGGGCCACTGAGATATCTAACATACTGCCTAAATACCAATATCGAGAAATTAGGCTTCTCAAAACCAGAAAGGAGAACGCTGATTCGAAGACAACAGATCCAATCCATCACTGGAACTGTAAAAATCTGTAAAACTTTCCAGAAGTTTATCCTTTAAACATATATGAGCATGTCTAGATATGCACCTATATACATAATACATAAAACAAAACATACAAATCTCCATACATACATACAAACAAAAATAACGTTAATATAGTTGAAATTCCAATGAAGGAGACTTAGATCTAGGCTAGAAACCGGCTCTTTCTTTATTGGTAAGAAATCCTGAAATAAAACTAAATAACGGCCTTCATACATACAAGTGAGTGGACAAACGAAAGAAGGAGGCACTCAACATGTTTAGTAGGAATTGTATCGGGAGTGGCTGTGTGGTAAGTAGCTTGCTAACCAACCACATGGTTCCGGGTTCAGTCCCACTGCGTGGCATCTTGGGCAAGTGTCTTCTGCTATAGCCTCGGGCCGACCAATGCCTTGTGAGTGGGTTTGGTAGACGGAAACTGAAAGAAGCCTGTCGTATATATGTATTAATATATATATGTATGTGTGTGTGTCTGTGTTTGTCCCCCTAGCATTGCTTGACAACCGATGCTGATGTGTTTACGTCCCTGTCACTTAGCGGTTCGGCAAAAGAGACCGATAGAATAAGTACTGGGCTTACAAAGAATAAGTCCCGGGGTCGATTTGCTCGACTAAAGGTGGTGCTCCAGCATGGCCGCAGTCAAATGACTGAAACAAGTAAAAGAGTATACATACAAGTGAGTGGACAAACGAAAGAAGGAGGCACTCAACACGTTTAGTAGGAATTGTATCTATTATATAAAGTGGTTTGATTCGGCTTCAGGCTCGTTACAAGCTCGTCGGGATCAGGACACCCAACGAGCTAGATTCCTGTGACGAGCCTACGAAATTTTAAGTTGCATGGGGCCGAATTAAACCGTTTTTAATAATAATGATGATAATGATGATGGACCCTCCCGTCGAAGATGACGTATGAGCGATCGATTTTTGCCAAACGAACTTCAAAAATAATTTGTTTATAGTGATCAAATGCTGTACATTAGCCTTTTCTTCTCTCTCTCCATCAAATTGATGTTACCTGAACGAATGTACGATGTACCACCTGCCAGGGATCGAACTGAGATGAAGTGTTTTGCTCAAGATCTAGGAATTGAAACCACGATTTCGCGATATATATATATATATTGCTTCAGTCATTTGAAAGCGGCCATGCTGGAGCACCACCTTTAGACAAGCAAATTGACCCCTGGACGTATTCTTTGTAAGCCTAGTACTTGTACTATCGGTTGAATTTGCCGAACCGCTAAGTTACGGGGACGTAAACACACCAACATTGGTTGACAAGCAATGGTGGGGGGGACAATCACATGCACACACACACACACACACACACACAAACAAACACACACACACTATATATATATATATATATACGACAGACTTCTTTCAGTTTCTGTATACCAAATCCACTCACAAGGCTTTGGTCGGCCCGAGACTATAACAGAAAACACCTGCCCAAGGTGTCACGCGCTGGGACCGAACCCGGAACCATTTGGTTGGGGAGCAGATGATGGTAAAAAGTGAAGGTGCGCGTTAGTCGGACGGATCTCCGAGTTTAGTCAATTCTGCTGCGCCTTACTCTTAACCATCGCGTTTTAATTGGAAATTAATGGATGTCTGTGAGGGAGTGGTGGAAGGAGGTAGACGTAATGCGGTGGGTGGAGGTGGGGATGGTTGGCGGGTAGTTTGGAATCGGGGGCAAGTTACGGGGTGGACGGGGGTGGCATATTGGAATGGGAGCAGATATCGAGGGGGGTGGCGTGTGGCGGATGGGTATAAAATAGGATGGATGGATGGATGGATAGATGGATGGATGGGTGTGTGTAGGTAAGGGTAGGAGAGAACTTTGGAATGGGGGCAGGTATCGGGGGTGGGTGGGGTGAATGTGGGTGTCACAAGGTAAGAAGATGGGTGGAAGTGAGAACGAGGTGGGGTGTGTGGGGGAGAAATCAAATTCCCCCGTTTTTACTCAGACATGACTAAGTCATCTCCTGAGATGAACCTCCTGTCTTCCTAACACACACACACACATCCTCTCTCTGTCTCCTACCCCCTCTCTCTCTCTCTCTCTCTCTCTCTCTACCTTCATCCTTTTGCATCTCTCCTTCCCGTACTTCCCTCTCCTATTTCTCTCTCTCTCTCCCTCCTTAACTTCGGCCTATTCCCTCTCCATCACTTATCTCCCCCTCTCTCTCTCTCTTCTATCTCTCTACATCCATGTCTCTCTGCATCTCTCTTTCACGTATCTACCTCTCTCTCCCACCCTCCCTCTATTTAACTTCAGCCAGTTTTTTCCTCCTTCACATGTCTCTATCTATCCACATCCTTTACTCTCTCTCTCTCTCTCTCTCTCTCTCTTTTTCTTTCTCTCTCTCTCTCGCTACTTCTCCTCCTCCATCCCTCAATCCCCCTTCTCTCCCCCCTCCATTCTCCCCACACACTGCCTTTTGTGTATTGTCGGCGGCACACACAGAGGAATGTTATCTGATGTGTTGATAGTAAGGTATGGGCGGTAGTAGTAGTAGTAGTAGTAATGGTGGTGGAGGTGGCGATGGTTGGTAGATAGTAATGCGGTGATAGTGGTGGTGATGATGATTGTGGTGATGGTACCAGTGTCGGTGTTGGTTGTCATGGTGTTGGTGGTGGTGATGTATGAGGTGGTAGTATAGTAGAGATGGTGGTACAGGTAAGGATTACAGCCAATGGTGTGTGTGGCGAGCGCGCGTGCGACGACTTTCGTGTGTGTGTGTGTGTGTGTGTAGGCGCAGGAATGGCTGTGTGGTAAGAGTGTTTGCTTCCCAACCACTTGGCTCTGGGTTCAGTCCCACTGCGTGACACCTTGGGCAATTTTCTTCTACTGTAGCCTCGGATCGACCAAAAACTTGTGAGTGGATTTGGTAGACGGAAACTGAAAGAAGCTCTCATCCTTGTGTGTGTGTGTTTATACCCCGCTTGATAACCGGTGTTGGTGTGTTTACATCCACGTAACTTTGCGTTTCCACTAAAGAGAATAAGAACCAAACTTTGAAAAATACATGGCCGCAGTCTAATGACTGAAAGAAGTAAAAAGACATATATATATATATATATATATAGATATGACACGGTGCCCCAGTCCACTCAGCTGGCAAAAATGAGTAGTGCCTGTATTTCAAAGGGCCAGCCTTGTCACACTCTGTTCCACGCTGAATGTCCCCGAGAACTACGTTAAGGGTATACGTTTTCAAAAATTCCAATTCTAAAGGGTCGAAACAAACCCGAGCAACGCCGGGTGATACTGCTAGTTTTTTTTTTTTTTTTTTAATAAAACAGTCAGAAATAAGAAAAATCAAGAATCTGCAACAATCTCGGTCCCATGAGGATCGGATAATGGATTTTCAACTGTGTAAAGAAACTGATTGTGGTCATCGTAGTTTTGACGGTGATTGGTGGTGAAAACAGAGACAGTGTTGATGATGATGATGATGATGGTCGAGATAAGTATGGGAGGAGGATAAAATAGCATCGGTGGTTATAATGGCGACAGGAGCGGTGTATTGTAACTGCTTCAGATTATTCCGTTTTTTAAAGGTTTTGTTTCTTAAAATCCTATGGCTGTGTTATTTCTTTTTACCACCGCCATGGAGGTTATGTCTTTACCGGTGTTGGTTTGGGAAATTGGGCGATTTTCAGCATAGGCGCAGGAGTGGCTGTGTGGTAAGTAGCTTGCTAACCAACCACATGGTTCCGGGTTCAGTCCCACTGCTTGGCATCTTTGGCAAGTGTCTTCTGCTATAGCCCCGGCCCGACCAATGCCTTGTGAGTGGATTTGGTAGACGGAAACTGAAAAGAAGCCTGTCGTATATATGTATATGTATGTGTATATATGTGTGTGTGTGTGTCTGTGTTTGTCCCTCTAGCATTGCCTGACAACCGATGCTGCTGTGTTTACGTCCCCGTCACTTAGCGGTTCAGCAAAAGAGACCGATAGAATAAGTACTGGGCTTACAAAGAATAAGTCCCGGGCTCGATTTGCTCGACTAAAGGCGGTGCTCCAGCATGGCCGCAGTCAAATGACTGAAACAAGTAAAAGAGTAAAAGAGTAAAAAGAGTAAAAGAGTATGCGTGTATATGGGTGGAAATGAGCTGCTTGGCAGAGGTCTGCACTCTCCGACTACTTTTCTAGTTATTATTGTTGTTGTTGTTATTAAGGCGGCGAGCTGGCAGAATCATTAGCACGCCGGGCGAAATGCTTAGCAATATTTCGCCCACCGTTCCGTTCTGAGTCCAAATTCCGCCGAGGTCGACTTTGCCTTTCATCCTTTCGGAATGAATTAAGTACCAGTTACGCACTGGGGTTGATTTAATCGACTCCCTCCTCAGGTTTGTACCTATAGTAGAAAGGATTATTATTATTCAGTGAAAGAACAGTGCATGTCAAAGAAAGTGACACTGGAGTAAAATATACGAAGCCCAGTATACCCATCATGACCACCCGTCTGATAAGGGTACACCAGGCACACGCATCACAACCATATTTGCGCGATATGGTGATCTCATATCAAGATAAACAGCGCATCACCTTGCAGTTGGGGCCCAGTTACAATTTTCTTCAGGTCAAGTAGACCATCCTGCTCAAAAGATCCCTGAATAAGATTTGTTAAAGGACGATGAACGAAACACCCATGTTTCCAAACGTGAATTATCCAAACACCAAAGGATTCCTCTCAACACATGGCTATGATGCTCCCCACTACTTCTGCTCGTGATCAGAGATGCACATATCGTCAGCCACTAAGGGACATGCTCAACTGGTTAAGGTCAAACAACTGACAAGCAAATCTGTTGGTATTGAGCAGAATATTTGCTGTAGCCCATCTTTTATACCAAGACAAAACAATGTACATGATAACACTTCCAATCAGTTAAGATCAGAAGCCATGGGAGCCGCTGCTTGGTACTGCATCAGGGCATTTATTATTATTATTGTTGTTGTTGTTATTAAATGCTTAGCGGTATTTCGTCTGCCGCTCCGTTCTGAGTCCAAATTCCGCTGAGGTCGACTTTGCCTTTCATCCTTTCGGGGTCAATAAATTAAGTACCAATGGAACGCTGGGGTCAATGTAATCAACTGGCTCCCCTCCCACCAAATTTCAGGTCGTGTGCCTATAGTAGAAAGAATTATTATTATTATTATTATTTGAATCCTCATTGTGCAGATCAATGATGAAAGGCATTCTTGACAGGACCACCCCGCCTTTTTAAGAGAATCTAAACCAACAAGATCCAGTGTATCCTTCTTTCCTTTTTTTCTCTGGCTGTTATTTCTAACACGTCCTTCGAAAGTGTGGTGGTGCTGGCGTTAGTGGTGAAGTCAGAGTTTGTAGTGAGCATCAATAATGTGTGTGTGTGTGTGTGTGTATGGAGGAGGTCAGCTGTAATAGTAGTAGTGGTGGTGATGGCAGTGGTGTAGAAACGGTAGTAGAGATGGTGATGAAGATAAGGGGGATGGGGGGGCTTGTTGTGGCGGCGGCGCTGCTGCAGGCAAGAGAGGTTAAACATACTCTTCTGGTTTAAGGAGGTCAAGGGGTGGAATGGGGTGGAGGTGAGAGAAGATAGTGGTTAGATGAGGGGGGGGGGGAGATTTAGTGCAGTGGTGGGGAGGGAGGGAGAGAGAGAGAGAGATTGGGGAGCGGTGGAGAGTAAATTGATGACGGTGGTTGATAGTGGTGGTGGTGGAGGGGAGGGGCGAAGGTTGTGTTGGTGAGATGGTAGTGGTGGTGATGATGATGATGATGATGGTGGTGGTGATGATGATGGTGGTTGTGTTGGCGGTTGCTATCGATGGTGATGGTAGTGGTGATGGTGATGGTGATGGTTGTATTGGTTGTTGTTGTTGTAGTGGTAATGGTGGTGGTGACGAAGGTTGTGATGGTGGTGGTGGCTGTGATGGTGGTGGTGGATGTAGTGGATATGGTGGTGGTGGTGAAATAACCCTAATGAGTAAGGAAAAGATGGGAAATTATGAAATGACGGGAAGAAAGAAAAGACGAAAGACAGGAAGAAAGGAAAGTTTAAAAGGTAACGAGGAGGAGAAGGAGGAGGAGGAAGAAAATTGTAAGAAAGAGAGAGAGAGAGAGAGAGAGAGAAGAGGGAAGCGGCGTGATGTAAGATGTGTGAGGAAACGGAAGAGGAAATAGAGAGAGTGGAGGAGATGGAGGAGGGGAGGAGGAGGAGAAGAAGAAGAAAGGTGAGAGAAGAAGAGGGGGAGAGGGTCGTCCCAGGAAGATATGAGTTCGAGTGGAGATGTGGGTGGGGAAGTAAGACGATGGAGGGGGTGGGTGTAGAGAATAATGGAGAGAGAGAGAGAGATGGGGGAGGAGAGAGCGGTGGGTAGGTGGGCGGGTGGGAAGTGAGGGTTCCTTTTCTATCCACCCAGCGTTGTTGTTGTTATTGTTGTTGTTGTTGTTGTTGGTGGTGGTGGCGATTTGACGATAAAGAATAGTGGAAGCAGTGATGATGATGATGATGATAGTGGTAGTAGTGATGATGATAGTAGTGATGGTGATGATGGTGGAGATGAAGACGATGGTGGTGGTGGTGGTGTGAGTTTTTTTTTAAGGAAGTACAAGACAAAGAGGTAAAGCATAGGAATGCGTGTGGAGTATGTACGGGTGTATGGTACCCTGTGTCCTACTGTGTGTGTGTGTGTGTGTGTGTGTGTGTGAGGGAAAGGGTGAGAGTGGGAGAAGAAAAAAATTGAAGTGTGCGAGACTGGAGCAAGAGTAGAGAAGAGATAGTGTATGTATATATGGGTGTATATATGGGTGTATATATGGGTATATATGCATAATAGCCTCCTATGGAGCGGTGAGGTGTTAAGGAGAAAGAGAGGCAGAGATGATGGATTACGACGTGATGTGTAAGAGAGATAGAGTAAGGAAGTAAGAGAGAGGGGGGGAGAATTCGATAAAAGGGAAAGAGAGGGACAAAGAAAGAGTGGAGGGAGTAGACGAAAGGAATAGAGTGGAAGATGGTTGCAGTTGTTGTTGTGGTAGTAGTAGTAGTAGTAGTAGTAGTAGCAGCATTGGTGGTGGTGGTGGTAGTAGTAGTAGTAGTGGTGGTGGTGGTAGTAGTAGTAGTAGTAGCATTGGTGGTGGTGGTGGTAGTAGTAGTGGTAGTAGTATAACTGCCGGAATGCGTGTCGTTGGTGTGGGGGGTGAATGAGAGAGAGAGAGAGAGAGAGCGTGGGGTGGGGGTTGGATGAGTGGTTGTAGGGTGAGACAGGAAACAGAACCAGCCGAGACAAGTTGTCAGTGAGGGAGACAGGGAAATAAAGGTACTTTTAGGTCTGCTAGTGTGTGTGTGCGTGCGTGTGAGTGTGTGTTACCCAGATATTCTTTGATATATCAAACAACAAGGTTAACAAGGAAGGGATCTTGTAAGTCTGTGACAGCTGACTGATGTCTTCATCTCGTTTAGTCACAGACAGAGAGGTGGGTGGGTGGGCGGGTGGGTGGGGGTAATCTTTTGTGATTAACATGATAGTGGTGGTGGTGGTGGTGGTGAGGTTTTAGCCCCCCCACCTCATCCGCCACAGCTACCAACAATACAACCACCATCACCATCACCACCTACACCAACACAACCTCCACCGGCATCCGCCGCACCACCACCAACTTATCCATCACCGTCACCACCTCAACTATCATTACTACCACTATCTCAACCATAGCCATCACCATCTCAACCACCGCCACCACCATCTCAACCACCACCACCTCAACCATCGCCACCGTTACCACCTCAACATAACCCTCACGACACCACTACAACCTTGAAAGACTCAACCATCACCTCAACCACCACCACCACCACCACCACCAATACCTCCTCCACCAACAACCCAGCTCAAGCAGACAAACCCTCTATTATAACCGGAGGCATTCCAACCATGACCACCGAGCTTCGTTTCTTTCTATTTCATTTTTGAACATTATTCAAAGGAAACGGCGGCAAATTGTGTGTGTGTGCACTGGAGGCAAAAGGGAGGAGGGAATAGTGAGGAAGGGGAGGTGATTGACACATCTTTTTTTAATTACCCTAATTAAAAAAAAAAACATTTTCAATTTTTATTCCAAGAATAAGTGCCAAACTCAAAATAGATAAGGGGATCGATTTGTTCGACTAAACCCGAAGGCAGAGTTTTAGCATGGCTATAGTCCAACGACTGAACGGAGTAAAAAGCACAAAGCAGTCTGGGTGAATCATGTGATAGTATGTCGTACTTATTTTCTTATTGAGAGCAAGCCACAACATACACAGGTTAGAAATGGGTCCCTAAATTTGTGCGACCCTGACACTAGTTACAAAAGAAATGCAGAGTAGACTGCCAATTTTGAGATATGTTATAACTGTGTGTGTGTGTGTGTGTTCTTTTAGTCAAACAAATAGACCCCAGGACTTATTCTTTGTAAGCCTAGTACTTATTCTATCGGTCTCTTTTGCCAAGCTGCTACGTAACGGGGGAAGTAAACTCACCAACATCGGTTGTCAATCAATAGTGAGGGGACAAACACAAACACACAAATACATACATATATAAATATACACAACGGACTTCTTTCAGTTTCCGTCTACCAGATCCACTCACAAGGCTTTGGTTGGCTCGAGGCTACAGTAGAAGACACTTGCTCAAAGTGCCACGCAGTGGAACTGAACCCGTAACCATGTGGTTGGGAAGCAAGCTTCTTACCACACAGCCACGCCTGTGCCCTATATCTGTGATTTTTAAAGACGTTCCGTTCGTGACTATCTCATTCTTTCTTAAACATTATCTTCTTTTACCATTTTTTATCTTGTTTCAGTCATCAGACAGCGGCCACGCTGAGGCACCGCATTGAAGAGCTTTTTAGTCGAATGAATCCACCCCAATACTAATTATTTTTTATGGAAAGCCTTGTACTTATTCTATTGATTATTTTTGCCGAACCGTTAAGTTACAGTGGCTTAAACACCATCACCGGTTCTCAAGAGGTGGTGGAACACACACACACACATGCATGCATGCATGCATACATACATATACGACAGGCTTCTTTCTGTTTCCGCCTACCAAATCCACTCGCAAGGCTTTGGTCGGCCCGAGGCTATAGTAGAAGACACTTGCCGAAGGTGCCACGCAGTGGGACTGAACCTGGAACCATGTGGTTGAGAAGCAAGCTTCTTACCACACAGCCACGCCTGCGCCTGTAAGCCACATTGGCTGAGTTCATCTCACACTAACGAGAATAGCCAAGAAGTACTTCAAGCCAACAGAACAACACCAAAGCGGTTGCTCGACTTTATAGAGACAGCAGCCAATTCACCCTCATATTAAACACAAAGAGCAACACATGAGTTCCAGGGGAAGAGATACCCCACCCCGTTAGGAATGCCTATGATCAGAGAGAAGTATCTCTGTCCTCTGAGGGCTGACCCAGGGCTATACAACAACGAAATCAGCAACAGTTAGCACATTTCTTGCTATCAATAAAATCCCAGTTAATTAGATGAGTTAATTAAACCAATTTAGACTAATTAATTTCGTCTTTACAGTTGCTCTGTTCTCTAATTACCCCAACGTGGTTCTAGCATGGTGGTTATTTATGTCAGTAAGAGCAGCACTAAGACACAAAGGTTTTGAGTTCGATCTCGGGTTAAAGCGGAGGTGTTGCTCAGCGTATGTGTGTGCATATACACTCTGTCCTTGTACTTCATTGTGTATATTTCCGTGTGTGCGGCTATGTGGTAAGAAGCTTGCTTCTCAACCCCAAGGTTCCAGGTTCAGTCCCACTGCATGGCACCTTGGGCAAGTGTCTTCTACTATAGCCCCAGGTTGACCAAAATTTTGTAAGTAGATTTAACGGGCAGAAACTGAAAGAAGCCCTTCGTATATATGTATGTATGTATCTGTGTGTGTGTGTGTATCTTCGTGTATGTGTTTATCCTCCCAACACCGCTTGACAACCGGTATTGGTGTGTTTACACCTCCGTAACTTAGCGGTTCGGCCAAAAAGGCCAATAGAATAAATACTAAGCTTTAACAAATAGTAAGTTCTGGGGGGTCGATATATTCGAGTGAAACCCTTCAAGGTGGCACTCCAGCATGGCCGCAGTCAAATGACTGAAACAAGTAAAAGAATGGGGGTTTTTTTTCCCCTGTTGAATCAGGACAAACTGAAGCTGGGAGGCTGAGGATGGCGGCGGCGGCGGCGGCGGCGGCGGGGGCAGATAAGGGCTGCAAATAATTGTTGAGGGTGCAATGATGTATAATAATATTTGTTGAATCGAGTGAAACCTATTATAAATATTGATGGAGGAAGATACAAAAAAAAACCCAAAATAGGGAGCAGGGAGCAA
>NW_021834278.1:0-10000 GCF_006345805.1 Octopus sinensis
GTGTGTGTGTGTGTGTGTGTGTGTGTGCGTTTGTGTGTGTATATGTGTGTGTGTTTGTGTGTGTGTGTGTTTGTTTGTGTGTGTGTATGTGTGTGTGTGTGTGTGTAAGTGTGTGTGTGTGTGTGTGTGGTGTGTGTTATGTGCTAAGCAATTCAATACCTTATCTTTAGGCACAGGCTGGCAGAATCGTTTGTAAGTCGTCCAAAGTGCTACAGTATCAAGGCTATGATATCCCTTTATGTTCTGTGTTCAAATTTTGCTGGCGTAAACTTTGGCTTTCCATGCCTCTTGCGGTTGCTTAAATAAAGTATCAGTGAAGTACTCTGTTGACATAAGATTTATATTAAAATATCTCATATGTAAATGGAATTATAATAGAAAACTAAGCCCACCCATTTTTAAAAGTGAAGAAGTGCAATTGGTTCTAACTAATTTAATGAATCAGTGTTACTCGGCATTAGGAAAGCAAAGTCGATGTTGAAAATCAAACTAGAGAACTGTGATATGGATGGAAGCACTCCGTCGGTTACGACGACGAAGGTTCCGGTTGATACGAATCAACGGAACAGCCTTCTCGTGAAATTAACGTGTAAGTGGCTGAGCACTCCACAGACACGTCTAACCTTAACGTAGTTCTCGGGGATATTCAGCGTGACACACAGAGAGTGACAAGGCCGGCCCTTTGAAATACAGGTACAACAGAAATAGGAAGTAAGAGCGAGAGAAAGTTGTGGTGAAAGAGTACAGCAGGGATTACCACCATCCCCTGCCGGAGCTTCGTGGAACTTTAGGTGTTTTCGCTCAATAAACACTCACAACGCCCGGTCTGGGAATCGAAACCGCGATCCTATGACCGCGAGTCCGCTGCCCTAACCACTGGGCCATTGCGCCTCCACAGAACTGTGATATACAGAATTAAACAGCATAAATAATCTCGACTAGCAGTTATCTACCGCCTGTGTCCAATTTGTTATCTTGCTGGTATTTAAAACAATTGTCTACTTACATTTGTATGAACTACAGACGTAATGAAAAAGCAATGAAAACGAATCTCGCGAAGCCACACCAACGCCTCTTGCGTTTTCCGGATCGAGTACTTCTACGTTAATATAATTAGTCCTATAAGGCAGCGAGTTGGTAGAAACGTTAGCACACCGGGTGAAATGCCTAGCGTTATTTCGTCTGCTGTTACGTTGTGAGTTCAAATTCCGCCGAAGTTGACTTCGCCTTTCATCCTTTCGGGGTCGATAAATTAAGTACCAGTTACGCACTGGGGTCAATTACATCTTTGTCTGTCTTTGTTTGTCCCCTCCATGCTTAGCCCCTTGTAGGAAATAACGAAATAAGAAACGTTAGCACGACAGGCGAAATGCTTAGTGATATTTCGTCTGTCTTTACGTTCTGAGTTCAAATGCTGCGGAGGTTGACTTTGCCTTTCATCCTTTCAGGCTCGATAAATTAAGTACCAGTTGCATACTGGAGTCGATATAATCGACTAGCCTCCTTCCCCAAAATTTCGAGCCTTGTGCCTAGAGTAGAAAAGAATATAATTAGTTATATTTTACATAATGTTGACGCTAATAAACACAAGCAGAAAAAAAAAAATGATGCTCATGTTAGATATTACCCTTTGGTTTACTTAATAAGGGCTGTCCTGAGGCTGACTTCAACAAAACAAAACTCTCTCTTAATAAATGAAAGCACTAACTTTATTAACCGCTGTATAGTATTACCGACAACGGTGGAGGCGCAATGGCCCAGTGGTTAGGGCAGCGGACTCGCGGTCATAGGATCGCGGTTTCGATTCCCAGACCGGGTGTTGTGAGTGTTTATTGAGCGAAAACACCTAAAGCTCCACGACACTCCGGCAGGGGATGGTGGTGATCCCTGCTGTACTCTTTCACCACAATTTTCTCTCACTCTTACTTCCTGTCTCTGAATATCCCCGAGAACTACGTTAAGGGTACACGTGTCTGTGGAGTGATCAGCCACTTACACGTTAATTTCACGAGCAGGCTGTTCCGTTGATTCGGATCAACCGGAACCCTCGTCGTCGTAACCGACGGAGTGCTTCCATTACCGACAACTAAATCTTCTTGACCTCATATCAGTTAAACCAGCAAAGGCAAAAAGATAGGATTATTTATATATATATCACATATAGACAAGTCAGACTAGATATTTCGCGAATGGCAAAGGTGACACATCTAGTTCTGGATGTGACACTTGGTACAAAACGTCTGTATTACTCTGCTTGAGTTCATTAAGTTACAGTTCTTATGTACATAAAAATCATTATTATCACATACATCATCGAGATTCCACCACGAGCAATACATACGTATTATATTATATATATATACATATATATATATATATATATAACTGAGAATCTATCTGTCTGCCTGTATGTGTGCATCACTAAAACTCGAGAACTACCCAACCTATTGCATTCAAATTTTACACATGCCTTACTTAGGGTCCATGCAGTGTCATGGGCCACCCAAAAGTTTCAACTGCTTGCCTAATCCTAGCTCGGAGCAGTCTCTTATCTTTTACACTATTTCAATATACGTGTCAAAAACTATCGTAATGGGAGATACTTTCAGTTTCACACTTTCACTATTAATAATGAAACTATTCTCTCACATAATTAAATGCATACACATAATGTATATACTATATATGTATATATATATATATATATATATATATATATATATATATATATATATATATAATATATACATACACCACGCATATATATTGTTTCGATTTGCATTGTGTATTTCGTTGTTCGAGAGAATAGTTCATGTTTCATGTACTCGTGCTCCGTATTATTTTGTTGTACACGTTTCGTGACGTCCTGTGCCGACATATGCATATATATATATATATATATATATATATAAGTATAGATGTAAGTATGTAGATTATACCTATGTATATATACGTATTGTATATATATATATATATATATAATATATATATATATATATATACTATATACATATATATATATATATAAATTATTTATATTATTATATGATTGAACGCCACGCATCCTCTTCCAAGTAAGTTTTATCTTAATAATTCTGATGCGCACTCTATTCTATCCTATTACTCTGTCACTCTCTCTCCCCCATCCCTCCTCACTTGCTCACGTGGCTCTCACGTGATTATCGGACATTTTTCTTTCTTTCTCACCGTTGTAGCTGGAACAAGGAAGACGCGTTCTTATCTGTCTTCTGTTATAGCCTGATTACAGCGTTCACCCCAACAACCGCGTTTAGGCTTAGCTTCGCTGTCCTGTTTGTGTTGCCAATTTTGACCCACCACAAAATCACAGATTTTATTTAATTTGCTTTGCAGGAGCAACTGTTTTATCGAAAAATGTGTGTAGTGGCTAACGATCTATCATGGCATATATATATCTATACGTATATATATATATTATATATATATATATATATATATATATATATGCATATGTGGGCACAAGACGTCACGAAACGTGTACAACAAAAATTACGAAGCACTAGTACATGGAACATGAACCATTCTTTCGAACAACGAACAACACAAATGGAAATCAAAACAAAAAACATAAAGAGAACTAGTTGTTGGCTGTTTTTCTACTCTCGTATTTCGAGCATTTAACAACAATATATATATATATATATATATATATATATATATATATATTTACACCATACTAATATATCTGTCGGGCATGTGGAAGAGAGCGTAATTCAGCAGGAGGACTTAAAGGACATGCAAAGGTACATGAAGCTCAGTTACAACTACACCCGGCTATTACCGGTAAAAGTTTTAGGTGCCAATTCTGTACAAGACATTGTAGATCTTTAGCTGGGCTAAAAAGTCACATACGATCATAGCACCAGTAACAGTTAAGCTTCGTGCAATGGCCATACTCGATAACGAGGGGGCAGCCATAATATATATATATATATATATATATATATATATATATATAGTTGGAATTTACAAAACAAAAAATAAAACAAAAGACGAAGACGGGTGTTTAAACAACAGATGTGGTAGTTTAACGTTCGGGAAGTGAGAAAGTCTTTTACGTTTCGAGCCTACGCTCTTCAACAGAAAGGAACACAGAAATAAACAGAGAGAGAAAATAAGAAAAAAAAAGGTTTAGTCGCTAGCGATCAATCACACACACACACAGACACACACACACCATATATATATATAATATATAATATATTATATATATATATGTGTGTATGTATGTTTATATGTATGTATGTATGTTTACTTTTATACATACATACACGCACATAGTCGTGGGACCAATATACAGATATATCCATATATATAAAGAACATACGCCTATATGTGTATGTTTGAATATTTACTTATATATATATAATATATATATATATATAATATATATATATATATATATATATATATATATATCCATAGACGCGTACACATACACAGAGACACGCCTACATATCTGTGTATGTTTGTATGTAAATATACATGCAGATGTGTATGTGTGTGAGTGCTACCGTGCGTAGAAGGAGGTGAGGAGTAACACGTTCTGTTGAAGAAGCTCATATATCGGTCAATACACACACACCTACACGCGCACATACATACATACATACATACATACATCTGTGTGTGTGTCTGTGTGTGTGTGTGTGTGTGTGTGCATGAGATAGACATTTAGAAAGTTACAAGAGAAAATCAAGGTGAAAAACGAATAGAAAAGAAGGATGTAAAGAAAAAAAGAAAGAAAAAGAAAGGATAGAGAGGAGAGAAAGAGAGATAAAGACAAGGATTCACGGCTCTTGACATGTTTGGAGACGGCGGGACGCCCAAAATGTTAACAAAACTTTTCAGTCCGGCCTACAACTGTTGGCAGAAACAGTGAATGGTGGTTAACTGGTTGGCCAACCCGGTCGAGCTGAACAGGTTGATGGCGTGTTTTTTGTATTTTTAGCGGTTTCTGTGTCGCTTGCTCGCTTTTCTTTTTTGTGATGTCCCAGTTGATGATCTTCAGATAGAACCTTTCATCATTGTCATTACACACACTAGCACACACACATATACAGATTTATACATGCATATGTATGTATGTAAGTATGTATGTAAGTATGTATGTATGTATGTATGTGTGTATGTATGTATTAATAGTGCTTCCCAGGTAGACAAACTGATCAACTACATCAAGTCGTTTACCATACACATAGATATTTGGTACACTATACTGCTTACCAGGGGCAGGTTGATACATGACAACAGTTTTCTTGAGATTGACTGTCAATCCTAAGGCAGTGCAAGCATCAGAGAGTGCATTCAAAATGTGTTGCATATCAATCTCTGTGTGTGCTACTAGCTCACAATCATCTGCATACAAAAGGCCTCTTATGATAGAGGTAAATATCTTTGTTTTTGCAGCAAAGCGCCTGATATTAAATATGCTGTCAGAGGTTCGATAATGGACGTAAACACCGTATCTTCCTTTGATGCTGTCATGCAATGTCTGTGCAAGACCCTGCCTCAGTAAAGCTGGACTCAACAGTCATCTTCGTAGTCATAAAAGGAGACAGATGAGTGACAACCTGGCCACTGGTGGTAGTGTAACACACCATACTAATCATATATGTCGGGTATGTGGAAGAGAGTGTAATTCGGTAGGAGGACTTAAACGACATGCAAAGGTACATGAAGCCCAGTTACAACTACAGTCGGCTATTACCAGTAAAGGTCTTAGTTGCTAATTTTGTACAAGACATTGTAGATCTTTAGCTGGGCTAAAATGTCACATTCGATCACAGCACCAGTAGCAGTTAAGCTTCGTGCAATGGCCATACGCTATCAGGGGCAGCCATAATTGTATGTATGTATGTATGTATGTATTTATGTATGTATGTTGTATGTATGTTTAGTATGTCTGTATGTATGTATTTATGTATGTATGTATGTATGTATGTGTGTACGTATATATGTATATCATTATTCAGTTTGTTTCAAGATTTCTTGCCAATAGAGAAAGAGCCGGTTTCTAACCTAGATCCAAGGCTCCTACATTGGAATTTCAACATCAGCAACAGGGTATTTTTATTTGTCTGTCTATCTGTTTGTATGTATGTATGTATGTATGTATGTATGTATGTATGTATGTATGCATGAATGTATGTATGTATGTGCAAATGTATGTTTAGTGTATGTATGTACGTAGGTACGTACGTACGTATGTATGTATGTATGTATGTATGTATGTATGTATGTATGTATGTATGTATGTATGTATGTATGTATGTATGTATGTACGTTATATGTATATCATTATTCAGTTTGTTTCAAGATTTCTTGCCATAGAGAAAGAGCCGGTTTCTAACCTAGATCCAAGGCTCTACATTGAATTTCAACTCAGCAACAGGGTATTTTTATTTGTCTGTCTATCTGTTTGTATGTATGTATGTATGTATGTATGTATGTATGTATGTATGTATGTATGTATGTATGTATGTATGCATGAATGTATGTATGTATGTGCAAATGTATGTTTAGTCTATGTATGTACGTAGGTACGTACGTACGTATGTATGTGTGTATGTATGTATGTATGTATGTATGTATGTATGTATGTATGTATGTATGTATGTATGTATGTACGTATATATGTATATCATTATTCAGTTTGTTTCAAGATTTCTTGCCAATAGAGAAAGAGCCGGTTTCTAACCTAGATCCAAGGCTCCTTCATTGGAATTTCAACATCAGCAACAGGGTATTTTTATTTGTCTGTCTATCTGTTTGTATGCATGAATGTATGTATGTATGTATGTATGTAGGTACGTACGTACGTATGTATGTATGTATGTATGTATGTATGTATGTATGTACGTATATATGTATATCATTATTCAGTTTGTCTCAAGATTTCTTGCCAATAGAGAAAGCCGGTTTCTAACCTAGATCCAAGGCTCCTTCATTGGAATTTCAACATCACCAACAGGGTATTTTTATTTGTCTGTCTATCTGTTTGTATGCATGAATGTATGTATGTATGTATGTTGTATGTATGTATGTATGTATGTATGTATGTATGTATGTATGTATGTATGTATGTATGCATGAATGTATGTATGTATGTGCAAATGTATGTTTAGTGTATGTATGTACGTAGGTACGTACGTACGTATGTATGTATGTATGTATGTATGTATGTATGTATGTATGTATGTATGTATGTATGTATGTATGTATGTACGTATATATGTATATCATTATTCAGTTTGTTTCAAGATTTCTTGCCAATAGAGAAAGAGCCGGTTTCTAACCTAGATCCAAGGCTCCTACATTGGAATTTCAACATCAGCAACAGAGTATTTGTGTTTGCTTGCTTGCTTGTTGTTTGTTTGCATGTATATATGCACGTACGTATGTATGCATATGTGTATTAAAGTATGGATAAATAGTTGTATATATTTGTGTATGGATCAATAAAGGTAGCTAGATATGCATGATTGCGTGTATGAAGGTTTGTATGTATATCTGCCTGTATATACATATATCGATAATGGTTTTAATTGCGTTTGACTCCTCCGGGCGATAACCAATGAAGAAGTGGTGATCTATGTTTTCTGTCCGCTTGTGTATTTAGTATATGTTCGTTTGTTTATTTACTACTCGTTCTTCTTTAATTATATATATAGGTCGGTCATATTTTCCGTTTGTGTGTGTGTAGAATGTTGAAAAGGAACTCACGAGTTGATATATATGGAAAAAAAAGTCAAGGTAGAAAATGCTAAAATGATTTTATAAAAAACATTTCTCAATGACTGAAACCGGAACTAGATGTTTTTTTATAAAATTATTTTAGCATGTTCTACCTTGACTTTAATTTCTGTATATATATATATTGGCCGAAATCAGACCGCCATGTTGATTCGTTAGCTCCTGTACGCATTTTTTTTCTCTCCGTGTTTCTTTTCTGTGTATCTTTCTGTTGAAGAGCGTAGGCTCGAAACGTAAAATACTTGTTTTATTTCTATTCCTGAGCGCCATACTAATACAATTGTTTGTTTGTACTCCACCTGCCTTCGTCTTTTGTTTATTTTCATAAAGCTTCCTGTTATATATGATATATATATATATATATATATATATATATATATATGAATATATAATATGATGTAATATAACTTATAGGCATATTGTTACACCCCCACACACGTATTTATGAACATTGCTTTAAGTATATAATATTATTTTGCTGACTGAAATTTACAAATTGAATATTTTCCTAAGATATCCATCTGAAGATAAGATACTTAAATATATTAAAGTTTCATCTTTCAGACTCGAGATTTTAACGATAACATTTAAAACTGTTATTTTCAAACTTTTGCAAATGTGTGCGCATGCGTCTAAGTGTGTACATGCGTATGCGTATGTGTGTGCGTGTATGTATGCATGTATCTATTGTTGTTTTGTTGTTGTTATTGTTATTTAATCAAAGTCCAGCCCTGACCAAATTGTAGAAACTATAAATTCGAAAAGCAACACCTCACCCGTTACCGACACTTTCAGTAACATGAAGAATAAAGCCTCGCACGAATTTATCCAGTTTGGTTTTGTATAATTCGTATAAGTAGTCGATTACAAAACTTTTCCTCATAAAAGGATGGAACTTTACAAAGCATCAGCTACAATAGATAAGTATAATTATGCTTTAAAAACTAAAAAATTGGCTCTGGGCAAAGAAAGATGACGCAACGATAATATGCTACGTTGAAGCAAAGAGAAATGTGTGAAGAGAATTATAAATATTACGATGGAACGGTGATATGCATACTAGTAGAACTGTACGTATGAGGGAAAAAATACTAAGCAACAAATCCAACCACACAGGAATAGAATTATACAGAGACGATGACCAAGCAGTCTCCCAGAATTGTTTTCTAAAGCCTAATAAAGTCTTTGAAGGAACTGAACCTTAAATTAACTATCCGAACGAATCTGCACGTTGAAATTTCCTTGACATAAAATAAATGAACCGCAAGACAATTATATCCTTATAGCCAACTGAACGATGTGCTGTTGCAAATAAGCAACATTTTCTTTAATAATAAAGAACCTATTCAATAGCACAACCCTGAGAGTCTCTCTCTTTTTACTCTTTTACTTGTTTCAGTCATTTGACTGCGGCCATGCTGGAGCACCGCCTTTAATCGAGCAAATCGACGACCCCGGACTATTCTTGTAAGCCCAGTACTTATTCTATCGGTCTCTTTTGCCGAACCGCTAGTGACGGGGACGTAAACACACCAGCATCGGTTGTCAAGCAATGTTAGGGAGACAAACACAGACACACAAACACATACACACACATACATATATATATATACACATATATACGACAGGCTTCTTTCAGTTTCCGTCTACCAAATCCACTCACAAGGCATTGGTCGGCCCGGGGCTATAGCAGAAGTCACTTGCCCAAGATGCCACGCAGTGGGACTGAACCCGGAACCATGTGGTTGGTTAGCAAGCTACTTACCACACAGCCACTCCTAGTCTCTGGAATATTATCAGATAATTTTCGTCCAAGCAGCTCATTTCACAATAGAGGCCTAAAAATGAGTGTGTTTATAGAATATTTAGAATTTATACCAAAACCGCACTGGCGTTCTAAAATCAAGACAGATCTTGACGAAAAAAAACATTTTCTGGTTCAAAGTTTGATTCAACTTAGCGAAAGCAATAAATGTGACAAAAGCATTAAATATCGAGCATCCTTTTAACGGAACAGGTTGTATGCATACAATCCAAGTTAACTTCCTCTTACCAGTGAAGATGTTCCTGCTAACAGTCATAATCGCTACCCTATTTTATCTGACTAAGACATTTTAAAAATAAAAATGTAAATACCATAGGCTATATATAGATGGCATAAGCTATATATAGATATCATAAGATGAGTGCTAACAGCACACATGGA
>NW_021834278.1:15000-30000 GCF_006345805.1 Octopus sinensis
GCTCTGGGATCTTTCTTTCCTCTCTCTTCCTTCTTTATGTTTCCGACGAAGAGCTCCGCTCGAAACGTCATACCTCCCTGCTTCCATTTCCTGAGCGCCTATTAATAATAATACTGTAATTGTTCCATTGTTGTTGTTTTTTTTGTTTCCCGTTTGGATTAAAATTATATATATATATATATATATATATATATATATTTGGCGGCGGGCTGGCAGAGATGTTAGCACGCCGGGTGAAATGTTTAGCGCTATTTTGTCTGTCTTTACGTTCTAAGTTCAAATTCCGCCGATGTCGACTTTGCCTCTCATGAGTCGATAAATTAAGTACCAGTTACGCACTGGGGTCGATCTAATCGATTGGTCCCATCCCCACCAAAATTGGGTGTTTGTGCCTAGAGTAGAAAAGAATATATATATATCGAGAGGGGACCTATATATTTATATATGTGTGTATATATATATTAGGTAATTGCCTGTATACAGACGTGGGTTGGGGTAAGTCCCGACCGGGTATTGAGGAATTAAGCTAAAAGAAAGCATTACCTAGTTCTACATGCAAAAGAAAAGGAATCAAACTTTTGTTCGACAAACAGTCAATCTTCTCTCAGGTACCCCCTGTCCTCAAAAATATGAAAGGACACAGTGACGTTACATTGTCTGAGGAAAGGTTGGGTGGTTGGTGGCAGTACAAAAGCTGTGATTTTAAGTTTGTTGGATCAGGACTGACCTGGAGGCAAGCAATTATAAAAGCCTGCTCTTACACTTGTCCACAATTGCTTTCAGATTAAAGCCGCTACATACAATTGTAAATTTCATCACCAAAATTAACCATAATATTGTGGAGGGTTTTTTCTCACTTATTTCAGGCGAAGGTATGGTCGCGATGTTTAGAGGTTTGTTTCGCAACCACAAGGTTCTAGGTTTAGTCCCACAGTGGAATAATTTCGACTGTAGTCTAGGCTTGACCAGTGTCTTGTGAGAAAACTAGGATATCACACAGCACGTCGCATGTGTATTTACGTGTGTGTGAACGTACATGTGTGTGTGCGTGTCATTTTTGTATGTGCTAGCTTGTTCACATCTATTTATATAAAACAGATGTCTGTGTATCGGTGTGCGTGCGTGTGTGTGTATGGTCGTTATGCATTTCCACATTTTTCAACCGATCTCGCTCAAACTTGATACACTGATAGCTTATCCTCCACGGAGGGTCATGACTTACTCTATATTTTTCAGACGCCCCGCCCACGCGTATAATCAAAAATTGCGAATAATTGTTCAGAAAACAAGTTCTATGCCCATAACTCCCTGGTTTTTCGAGCGATCTCCTCCAAAGTTGACAGGAACCTTCCTCATGACATAAGAATTGTTTTGCTTAAAATTTTTGTCAAGATCACCCACGTTAATTGTGAAAAATCCGCGAACAACTGCGTAAAATTCGTTTTTTTTGCCAATAGCCTCTGCAGATTCAAACCGATTCGCTCCAAATTTGGCACAAATATTACTAATGCTTTAAAAATTGTTTTAAACTTATGTTCTAGTGGAGTCATTCTGCGTTGAATGGGAAAAGTCTGCGAGTAACTGCGTAAAATTCGGATTTTGTCAATAACTTCCGCAGTTCCAAAACCGATTCATTCCAAATTTGGCAAGAATATTACCCATGCTTCATTGACTGTTTTAAACTAATGGTTTGTCAAGTTTATTCGCATTAAATTTGTTATTCACTAGATTAAAGTTTTTTTTTTTTTTGCTTACAACTTCTGCCGTTTACTCACGCGTCAAGGATTGTGGGGCAGTTTTACCTCGCTGATTTGATCCGTGTACATTAGTGTTTACTTAACATCCCACCCTATTATCGCCTACGGTCATTTGCCCCCACCCCACCCCACCCCAGCACAAATTTTCTTTAATTCTCCTCCGCTCATGATGTGATAACATGGGATGAACTGCGAGCATGACCTTTGACATATGTGCGTGAACACTATTAATGCACACCCTGCTTTTGTGATCTGTGTGCATTAGTGTCATCTGATTTCACAATTTCACATTTCCCAGCAACAGTTCCGTTGCTTTCGATGTAAATAAAAAATGGGCCTTTTCAGGGCCACTTTACATACGATTGTTACACCACCTGAGAAAGCATTACAGCTCCTTTCAGGGCTTCTTATCAAATTCTTACTGCTGTGACTACGACAAAAAAGATCTTTTCAAGGCTACTTCACCCGTGATTGTTACACCATCTGAGAAGCATTAAAGCCATTCTCAGGACTTCGTATCAAACCGTTACCGCTTGGCTTCAGCGGTACCCGGCGACCAATTTTGTTACAGTTTGCGACAATTTTGTCATAATTTTGTTACAATTTTCTTACAATGAACGACAAATTTCGTTATAATTTGGCGTTAACATTATTTATTTATGATATAGGAAATTTACTACGTATCAAAAACATTTTAGTATTTGAATCCCGAGCAACGCCGGGTACATCTCTTAGTTCCCTATATTAGCAGCACAGGATACTCAATAGAGTAAGTGCCCTAAACTTACACGCTGAACACTAGCGTGGAGTTGGCTCTAGTATGACTGCACTACAATGACTAATACAAATAACAGACAAAAAGAATTCCAAACCAATGTTTGACTGCATAAAGCCACACTAAACAACTAATTCTACGGACTATACTTGCGTTATAATTCATATTTACTTTTTCTTTGGTCCATTCATTCTTTATTTAATTCTTGCTTTAAAAGAAAACTAAAGGATAAAGAAAGTTGATTTGGGAATGTGAGTTTCATTCACCACTGTAAACCTTATCCTCCATATAACTTGTTACTGGCCATAAGTATAGAAACAGATATTTATAGCAAAATTCTTAATCTAATTTCAACGATAATTTTACTCGATTCGACAAACCAGGGCACATGTACCAAACCAGAAACTAATGTACATTGAAGAGACGAGGATGCTGCCTTTTCGGTCATGCTGGTGATGCTACGCCATTCTAACTTTCATTTGCATAAAGTTTTCTTGGAAATGTCAACGTTTCTCACAAGCAATGCTAAGTAATTGATTTATAAATATTCGTTTCAAGTTTTGGCACAAAGCCAGTGATTTGGAGGGTGTGGGTAAATCAATTACATCGACCCCTGAGTTCAACTTATTCAAATTATTTTATCGACACCGAAAAGGCAAAGTCGACCTTCGCGGAATTTGAAACCAGAAAGTAAAGTCGGATGAAATGTCGTTAAGTATTTTTATCTGGCATGCTAACGATTCGGCCAGTTCACCGCCTTAATGATATGCAAAAATTCTTTTCTACTCTAGGCACAAGGCCCGAAATTTTGGGGAGAGGGTGGGGCCAGTCGATTAGATCGACCTCAGTACGTAACTACTACTTAATATATCGACTCCGAAAGGATGAAAGGCAAAGTCAACTTCGGCGGAATTTGAACTCAGAACGTAAAGACAGATGAAATACCTATTTTTACTACCCACAAGGGGCCAAACACAGAGAGGACAAACAAGGACAGACAAACGGATTAAGTCGAATTAAGTGGAATTTGAACTCAGAACGTAACGGCAGACGAAATACCGCTAAGCATCTCGCCCGGCATCCTAACGTTTCTGCCAGCTCACCGCCTTTGATATGTAAATATTAACAACGACCCATAATCTATCTAAAGATCTTAGGAACGGGACTGATCCTGCATCTTGTTCTTTGCTTAAAGAAATATCAAGGCCACTGTTAATCCTACACCCCTTCTATTCATTATTGTTGGCAGTTTTAGAAGTCATACCTAATCCAGAAAAATTATCAAAACTTATCATGCATTTTTCCAAATGCTTTTTTTACATTTCTTTGCATGACCCAGTATGGCATTTCAATAAAAACAAACTAGAAATGGAAAAGAGTACCACCCAGTATAAAAGACTCTCTGGCAATTTGCTGGCAATAGGAAAGTCATTTCACTCAAGGAATCCTTTCTCTTTGAAGATTTGTCAGTAACAAAAGTTGATGAGATTTCTTCTGAGCCGAAACACAGCGATAACGTATTAATGCTCTATCGAATAGTGTGTGTTTTTCTTTAAATTCAAACTTTAAGAATGAATTTTTTTCTAACATCATTTCTCAGTGAAATTAGTTTTCTGAGACAAAATATATAATGTAAAAACTGTTTGCATTAACAGTTTAATTAGAATATTTGAAATGGCTTGGGCTATTGAGCAGACATATGATCAGGACAGATCAAGCTTCGAAATCAAGTGACGGTAGTATCAACCATGTAATTATTATTCTTACACCCCTTATGTCTTTAGGGAAATGATCTACGCCACAACACTTCTTTCTTCGATTTCAAATACATGACCTTTACAATCAGCTCTATAAACATTGAAAATTAAAATATTTAAGATGTACAATATTATGAAGTTAATTTTCCTGGAAACTGAATCCTAGATCTGGTTTCTATTAACCTTGAGTGGATAAAAGCTATTAAGAAACTAGGGATTCCCAATGAAAATAACTGAACATGAAAAACAGACAGAAGAGAGTTAGATCTCTCTCAAATCCTTCTCTGCCTCTCTGCTCTTTTATATAAAGAAACTGTCAAATTAGAGAGTGTAGTCTTGCAATAACCCTAATAGAGTTGAGATGGTTGCGGTTGTAATGACTTTGGTCAAAGATTTGTTCGATCAGTGCTAAGCTAGGGCTAAACCACAACAAATTCCAGAGACAAACATGAATGCCTTATATTCATATCCTACTTTCTCCGTATGTACGTGAATAAGCAATCTGTTAAACTTGTTAAAATGTCACTATAGATGTTGATCTAATTGTTTTTAGCACCAGGTCAGCCCTGACCAAGCAGACATATGTCAAAATGCACCCAACCATGACTATCCTGTCATAGTTTGTTTCAGATGGTTTATTTTTCATCTCGTGTTTCTTTTCATTTCTAAGTAAGCGCGGAGTGTGATTAAACGGGAGACTTGACTGCTATTTCTAACAGGTATAGTGACCGTGTAGAGGCACCCTTGTTAGCTGGTGTCAATACAGTGTCATCGGTGGATATCAGATTCCAGCAGAGATAAAATATGTTCTATTTCAGGTTAAAGCCCAGTATTCTATTTCAGATTTCTGTTTTATGTCTTTTCATTGAATGTGTGATGAAAAGAAAAGAAAAAAAGGAAAATAAAACTACCGGTCCATTAACCACAACAGTCTTGCAAAATAACAATCATTAGTTCTTCCGTCGTTGTCGACGATAACCAAGGACAGTACATGAGAGAAAACAGGGTACGGTAGGAGCACTCCGTCGGTTACGACGGTGAGGGTCCCAGCTGATACGATCAACGGAACAGCTTGCTCGTGGATTAACGTGCAAGTGGCTGAGCACTCCACAGACACGTGTACCTTCAACGTAGTTCTCGAGGAGATTCAGCGTGACACAGAGTGTGACAAGGCTGGCCCTTTCAAATACAGGTACAACAGAAAGAGTGAGAAAAAGTTGTGGTGAAAGAGTACAGCAGGGTTCACCATCAACCCCTGCAGGAGCCTCGTGAAGCTTTAGGTGTTTTCGCTCAATAAACATTCACAATGCCCGGTCTGGGAATCGAAACCGCGATCCTACGACCGCGAGTCCGCTGCCCTAACCACTGGGCCATTGCGCCTCCACTACAGGGTACGGTATATGACCGTCCAAACCGATGCATGTTCAGAAGGCTCTGCTGCAGGTCGGTCATTGGTAGTCTACAGAGACTGAAGGCGAGGAGTTCGCTCTGGACTTGCACAATAGGCGGTTTTTTCGTGAATCTGTTCGTAGGAGGTGAAATTTCTGTTGGTGTTGCTTCGCAAGGCAGCACCGTCTTGCACTTGCGTTTTCTTGGTGTCGGGGTTGATCTTAGAACTTTGATGCGCTTTTCCCACCCAATGAAAGGAAACAAGAACAACAGCAACATATGAAATTCCTGGAGACTTTCTTTCTAGCCGAGTCCACAGTAGCAATGGAGGGATTATTGAGAATGCGATTTGAATGCACTTTTCTTTGCCCCTTCTTGTAGTCGATTCTGGGAAAGAGTAAATATCAACCCTCAAGATATGAACTGGGACCTACGCTCTTCCTCCCGTTTAGCAATGATTTAACTAACAGAGTAATAAGATCTTCTGCTGAAATATTTACTGATGATACTACGATACTTTAGAGTTTCTTTTCTACGAAAATCTAACAATACACACATACATAACATACATACATACATACAGACAGACATACATACATGCATACATACATACATACATACATACATACATACATACATACATACATACATACATACATACATACAAATATATATATGTATATATAATGAATAGGTGCGTATGTCCTGGTTGAACAAAAATAATACTCCATCTAACGAAAGTAAATACTGTTTTTTTATGACCACCTCAGATATATGGCCCACGCTACTAAAAGTTTCAGGGGTATGGAGTCCATGTGAAACACTGGGATTGATGTAATCGACTAGCCCCCTCCCAGCAAATTTAACGTGGGGAGCTGGCAGAGTCGTTAGCACACCGGGCAAAATACTTGGCAGAATTTCATCCGTCTTAACGTACTGAGTTCAAATTCTGCATAGAATCGACTTTGTCATTCATCTTTTCGGCGTCGATAAAATAAGTACCTATTTATTTATTTATTTATTACCCACAAGGGGCTAAACATAGAGAGGACAAACAAGGGCAGACATAGGTATTAAGTCGATTACATCGACCCCAATGCGTAACTGGTACTTAATTTATCGATTCCGAAAGGATGAAAGGCAAAGTCGGCCTCGGCGGAATTTGAACTCACAACGTGACGGCAGACGAAATACTGCTGAGCATTTCGCGCGGCGTGCTAACGTTTCTGCCAGCTCACCGCCTTTAAAAATAAGTACCAGTTGATCACTGTGGTCGATGTCATCGACTTATACCCTCCTCCAAACTTGCTGGACTTGTACCAAAAATGCGTATGTATGTATGTATGTATGTATGTATGTATGTATGTATGTATGTAAGCATGTATGCATGTATGTATGTATGTATGTATGTATCAGTCTTCGCTACATTTGCGGTACCTGCCAGAGGGAGTGTTTGTCCAGGATAGGACTACACAGCCACAGCAGGAAATGTATCAGGACATGAAATATAAAAGCCGGACTAGACTACTTTATGCGCAACTCCATTGTCTCCCGAGACAGAAAGGATGCCAACCAATGTATGTATGTATGTATGTATGTATGTATGTATGTATGTTGTATGTATGTATGTATGTATGTGTGTGTGTATGTATGTATGTATGTATGTATGTTATGTATGTTATGTATGTATGTATGCATGCCTGCATGCATGTATGTATGTATGTATGTATGTATGTATGTATGTATGTATGTATGTATGTATGTATATATGAATGAAAATAAGTATCCGATGGGCTTCTTTCAGCCTCTGTGTACCAAATTCATTCCCAAATCATTGGTCAGCCAGGAGCTATAGTAGAATACATTTGCACAAAATACCAAGCAGTTCGTAATTATATACACCATCACCACAGGGCCACGCGACTTCATTATTAATACACACACACTTACATGTAAATCTGATACATATGAAGCACGTTGCATCACAAAATTATAAACCTATGGTATACATCAGAGAGTGGTTAGAAATATTGATATCTGGAGAGTAGCAAATAGATTTTGTGATACTCTTTCTCTTTACTCTTTTACTTGTTTCAGTCATCTGACTGCGGCCATGCTGGAGCACCGCCTTTAGTCGAGCAAATCGACCCTGGGACTTATTCTTTGTAAGCCCAGTACTTGTTCTATCGGTCTCTTTTGCCGAACTGCTAAGTTACGGGGACGTAAACACACTGGCATCGGTTGTCAAGCGATGGTGGGGGGACATAAACATATACACATAAACATATACACACACATACATATATATACATATATACGACAGGCTTCTTTCAGGTTCTGTCTACCAAATCCACTCACAAGGCATTGGTCGGCCCGGGGCTATAGCAGAAGACACTTGCCCAAGGTGCCACGCAGTGGGACTGAACCCGGAACCATGTGGTTGGTAAGAAAGCTACTTACCACACAGCCACTCCTGCGCCTATTTATACTTTTCGGATTATACTTATGAAACCGCTGAAAATATATTACTACCACTGAGAATGGAAACTCTGGCGCTTGGCCAATACATGGAGAGAATTTCTTTACACTCCTACAAAACAATGCATGAGCTGACTCGTATTAGTATAAGAAACTATATGTCATACACACACACATATTTATTATCTATTTTCTTTCACTTGTTTTAATCATTAGACTGCAGCCATGCTGAGGCATCGCCTTGAAATTTTTAGTCGAATGAATCGACTCCGGTGGTTAGAATTTTAAAGCCTGGTAAGTATTCCAATCGTCTCTGTTGCCAAACCGTTAGGTTACAGGGACGTAAACATGTCAACACCAGTCTCCAGGAGGTGGTGAGCAACATAAACACACACATACATATCCATGCATATATATATATGGTGGGGGACGAAAGGCTTCCTTCATTTTACGTCTACCAAATTCCTCACAAGGGGCCGAGTCTAAAGTAGAAGATACATGTCCAAGGTGTTATGCAGTGGGACTTAACCCAGAATACTGTGGTTGAGAAGCAAACTTCTTACCACACACGCACACACACACACACACATATATATATATAATATACATGTGTGATTGTCTTGGTGTGTGTGTGTGTATTTGAATAGGTGGAAGAGGCAGCCCGTGTTGCGGAAGTACGCTTTGCACATTTGAAGCGAGACGAACCGACGACTCCTTTTTAGAGATGATTTCATTACAGCATTTTACTAAAGCCCCCGAGGAAGGAAGGCAACACCATCACTATTTCCCATTTCCTTTCTTATTATGTGTCATGTCCTTCCCCATTATCTCTTTCTGTGCACCTGTAATCGACACATCCCCTCCCGCAACATGGCTGCCCTTGTGGTAAAATTTTAAACTATTATTATTATTATTATTATTATTATTATTATTATCAGTATCATCATCATCATCGCCATCATCATTATTATTATATTATTATTATTATTATTATTATTATTATTATTATTATTATTACTGAAAGCAAGCTGAGAGAATCGTTAACACGCCGGGCAAAATGCTTAGTGGCCTTTCGCCCGTCTTGAGTTCAAATTCCGCCAAAGTCGACTTTCCCTTTTATCCTTCCGGATTTAGTAAAATAAGGGCCAGTTGAACATTGCGGTCGATATAATCGATTTATCTTTATCCCTAAAACAGCTCACCTTGTGCCAAAATTAGAAACCGTTCTTCTTCTTCTTCTTCTTCTTCTTCTTCTTCTCATCATCTTGCTGAGTGAGAGAGAGCAGTGCATGTCATTACAGTGACACTGGTATAAAATATACGAAGCCCAGTATACCCATCATGACTACCCGCCTGATGAGGGTACACCAGGCGCATGCATCACAACCATATGTGCACGACATACTTATCGCATATCAAGATAAACAGCGCATGACCTTGCAGGTGGGACCCAGTTAGATTTTTCTTCAGGTTGTGTAGCCAATGCCGCTCAAAAGGTCCCTGAAGAAAGTTTGTTTAAGTTTCCAAAGGTGAATTATCCAACCTCTAAGAATTCCTTTCAACACACGGCTATGCTGCTCCCCCACTACTTCTACACATATCGTCAGCCGCTAAAGGACATTGTCAACTGGTTAAGGTCAAGCAATTGACAAGCGAATTTGTGGTATTTAGCAGAATATTTGCTGTAGCCCATCTTTTATACCAAGACAAAACAATGTACATGACAACACTTCCAATCAGTTAAGATCAGAGGCCATTAAAGCCACTGCCTGGTACTTCATCAAGTTATTATTATTATTATTATTATTATTATTGAGTGAAAGAGCAGTGCATGCCATCAAAGTGAGACTGGGGTAAAATATACGAAGCCCAGTATACCCATCATGACTACCCGTCTGATAAGAGTACACCAGGCACATGCATCACAACCATATGTGCGCGACATGATGATCTCATATCAAGATAAACAGCACATGACCTTGTAGGTGAGGCCCAGTTAGAATTTTCTTCTGGTTGAGTAACCCATCCTGCTCAAAAGGTCCCTGAGTAAGGGTTGTTTAAGGATGTTGAACGAAACACCCATGTTTCCAGAGGTGAATTATTCAAACCCCAAAGAATCCCTCTCAACACATGGCTATGATACTCCCCTACAACTTCTGCTCGTGATCAGAGATGCACATATCATCAGCCACTAAGGGACATGCTCAACTGATTAAGGTCAAACAACTGACAAGCAAATCTGTGGTATTGAGCAGAATATTTGCTGTAGCCCATCTTTTATACCAATATTATTATTATTATTATTATTATTATTATTATTCATTATTATTATTATCATCATCATCATCATCATCATCATCATCATTATTATTATTATTATTATTATTATTATTAACAACAATAATAATATTATACACACAAGGCCAAAATTTGGCTGAAGGGGTTAGTCGATCAATTTGATCCCAGGGCTCAGCTGATACTTATTTTGACGACCCCGAAAGGGTAAAAGGCCGAGTCGATCTTGGAGGCATTTGAACTCTAAACGTAAAAACAGACGCATAATTATATGCAATATAATCAGCCACTTTAAATGCAATATTGTATTTGCCACTTTACCTCTCGGTTTCATACTAATGACTTGAGACAACGCTCTAAATCATCAGAAAAGCATTAAATGTGATGGTATCTCGGGAATCATTTACCATTGGATTTCTGAAATGTCACATGCGGTCAGCTGGTTTTACGGTACTTGTAAAAACAGGAATGAAATCGTGCAGGTCAAAACCCAGTTTTCATTTTAATTCAGGCTTTTCGCTTTTGTTTCCATCAAATTTTGGTTTCTTTTCCAAAACGCAATTAAGCCGGTGTTCGAGCGTAGATTGTATCTTAAATACCTATTTCTTTATTACCCACAAGGGGCTAAACACAGAGGGGACAAACAAGGACAGACATAGGTATTAAGTCGATTACATCGACCCCAGTGCGTAACTGGTACTTAATTTATCGACTCCGAAAGGATGAAAGGCAAAGTCGACCTCGGCGGAATTTGAACTCAACGTAACGCAGACGAAATACCGCTAAGCATTAACGTTTCTGCCAGCTCGCCGCCTTATGTATCTTAAATACCATTGATCATCTCTGTTCCATATCTCGACTGTTTTGTCTCAATGGACACTACTAGTTCTTTACCTCGACTCAAAGTTACAAGTCGCAGAGGCTGACGAAACCGACTTTATTACGTGATCGGTTTTTATATCGCCTGCCTCAGAACGGAAACAAAGTTTCGAAATTAACGGGATTTGAACTTATAATGTAAAACGAAGAAAGAAAAGGCAACAATTTAGCCCGTAACATTTTGTACATAATTTTGCTGTCCCTGCCACTTCAACGATCAATTTGGTCCTGTGATATTAAAACCTGTCACTCACTGATTCAGTTTCATAGACATTTAGAACTTATTACCTTAAACACTCCCTTTATTAAAAGAAAAAGAAATATAAACACATACAAACAATATACACTCGAAGAAACATTTTAGTTCTCTCTCTCAATCTCTCTTTCTCTTTTCCTTTTTATTTCATACACACACACACACACACACACACACACACACACACACATACACACACACATACCCATACACTAATACAAACATTGACATAAAACATTGACATGCACAAACACACACTTGGTTAAATGTATGTGTGTGTATGTGTGTGTGGTGTGTGTGCATATACATATATATATATATATATATACGTATATATACGCTTATATATATATTCGCATATACATGCACACATACAGACACACACATACACATATATACATGCATACATTTTTGCAACATATATACATATAAGTCATTGTATGTCTATGTACATATATATATGTATTTGTGTATATATATATATATATATATTTATATTATATATATATATTATATATATATATATATATATATATATATATATATTATATATATATGTATGTATCTATGTAAGTATGTATGCATGCATGTATGTATGTATGTATGTATGTATGCGTATGTCAAACGACAATAAACTAAACTCGTTTCTCTGTCACTTAGACTCATAAATATGCAAGCAAAATACTTAACAAGAACAACAATAACATCAGATACAACTAGAATTTTTGTTATTGTTGTTGTTGTTGTTGTTGCTATTGTTGCTGGCTTGCAATCACGGCCGCCGCCAAAACCACCACCACCACCACCACTACCACCACCACCATCACCACTACCACCACCTCCGCCACTACTACTACTACTACTACTACTACTACTACTACTACTACTACTACTGGGGTGATTATGATGATTTATTGTTTTTTGCCAAATTATCATGTTTGCGAAGTGAAAGGAATGTAAGAAGGAGAGAAAATATGCTAATTTGTAACGAAACAACCATCTTGTTACTAACTAGACGGTCTAATATCGACCGCAGAGGGTAGAAAAAATTTGTCCCAACTCCACGGAGCTTCGAACTTAGGTGTATGACCTTCAAAACATTTTACCATTGATCATTTTAGCCCATGGACATTCCGTTTTACACTCTCTTAGAACTTAGATTAAATCATCTATACATATAAAGACCAGTGGTGGAAATATAAAGCATTGTACGAAATACCATAGTGTTTCTAGTTTGAATATTTATCAAATTGTGGAGGCGCAATGGCCCAGTGGTTAGGGCAGCGGACTCGCGGTCGTAGGATCGCGGTTTCGATTCCCAGACCGGGCGTTGTGAGTGTTTATTGAGCGAAAACACCTAAAGCTCCACGAGGCTCCGGCAGGGGATGGTGGTGATCCTTGCTGTACTCTTTCACCACAACTTTCTCTCACTCTTACTTCCTGTTTCTGTTGTACCTGTATTTCAAAGGGCCGGCCTTGTCACTCTCTATGTCACGCTGAATATCCCCGAGAACTACGTTAAGTGTACACGTGTCTGTGGAGTGCTCAGCCACTTACAATTTCACGAGCAGGCTGTTCCGTTGATTCGGATCAACCGGAACCCTCGTCGTCGTAACCGACGGAGTGCTTCCATTTCCATTTATCAAATTGAATATATTAGAGAAGATCGGGTCAGATGTGGGGGCATGTGCCGTTGCAGTGCGTTGCAACATTCCCCTTTTGTGGACTCGGTATGTTTCCGCGTCCTCCCAGTCGATCCTAAAATCCCAATCAGTCTCCATCTCTATTTTCCTCTCGTTCTTGTCTACGGCTCTCCAGAATCCCAGTTAGTCTCCATCTCTGCGATATACCTCTTCATCTGCCGTGATGATGTAGCATGTGATAGACCAGCGTAAGCCATCGACCCAGCCGTATCCTCAGCGAAGGCAACACTGCAATGACCTTATAAAGAACTCAGCTACTCTCAATGGACCTAAATGAACCTTACGATGAATTGATTGTCAAACGCGTACTGAAACCGATAAGATTGACTAAATAATTTGAAAGATGTACCACAATGTGGCTGCTGCTCAGACACAGAAACCAGTAAAATAATAACAGACTACTGGATAACGTTGTACACCGCTGGTCACAATGCGTTTCCAGTACTTTCATGTGAGCGCCCGATTCGTTGAACTAAATCGAATTGTTATCATGGACTCTACCACTACACATTTGTCACTCCTTTACCTTTTATCACCCCTCCCCCATTCCTTCTATCTTTTAACACTCTAATACCTTTCTCTCTCTTCACCCTTTATCTCCTCACTCCTACTTTCAAATTATCTCCACTGACCACTAACTGGTACACTTTCCCATATCTATTTCTTTGTTTTTTTTTTTTCTTTCTCTCCTTTATTCCTCTCTTCCTGGTTTTTAAATTTTTTATAATTTATTTTATTAATATTTTCTTATTTTCTTCTCCTTCTTCTCCCCTTTTCCCTTTTTTCTCATCTTTTTCTCTTTCTTTATTCCTCTCTTCCTGTTTTCGATTTGGACCCTACTAATACGCACCCGATGTTTAGGTCACTTTAAATAAAACCCTTGATTTAATAACACTGTGTATAAACTCTATAGTTGGAATGACCAATTTTAAATACTAATGGATTTTCTTCATAAGGTATTGGAATCTTATATGTATACCATTCTACCTTAAAAAATAGATCTATAATATCCCTACATATCTCACATCTATTTTCTTTCCTCCACCTACTCTCTATTTTGTATCTTATCTAAATTAACTATTACTTAACCATCCTCTCACACCGTCTCCGATTAAGGGATATGATAAATATTCTGGAAAGACCCGTAATACCTTCTATCTATAAATGTTCTAAAATCTACACAGCCTTAGTATTTTATCTCATTACTAAAAAAAAAAAAATCTATATACACACGCTGACATATGACCAACGCTGAACCCGTTATTCGCATAATCACCGAATCTGGAACTTAACTATGGTATATCTATAGCACTTATTCAGCATTACCTGGCATCTATGGGTCTCAATGACACTTCTCATAACCTCCATTTCTCGCCGCTATATATATATATATATATATATATACATATATATATATGTGTGTGTGTGTGTGTGTGTGTGTGATTTTACACACAAACACACATATGCATATACAGGTACAGGACGTCACAACAGTAAACAACATGAAATACGAAAAACAAATGAGTTCAATATGCAAGCAACGAGAGAAACAAATGGAGAACAGGAAAAGTACACAAAGAACGACCCTTCATCAGTTGGTCTGCTGTCTATCTACTCCTCGTTTTGAGCATTATACATACATAACATACATACATACACAAAACATATATATATATATGTATATATATATATATATATGAAGCACGTGTGC
>NW_021834278.1:40000-49887 GCF_006345805.1 Octopus sinensis
GCGTTACGCTTTTCGGCATATAGGTGGAAGACTTGTTCTGGAAAATGTTACCAATCAAAATTCCTACAGTTTGATCTACTAAGTTAAGAAGGGCCATACAAGAGGAGGTTTTTACTAGTTACTTATATACATCTCGATGCACAATTATCTTTTGATGTATCCTTATCTTTTATCTTTTACTTGCTTCAGTCATTAGACTGCGGCCTTGAAGAATTTTTAGTGGAATATTATTATTATTATTATTATTATTATTATTATTATTATATTATTATTATTATTATTATTATTATTGAGTGAGAGAGTAGTGCATGCCATCAAAGTGACACTGAGGTAAAATATACGAAGCCCAGTATACCCATCATGACTACCCATCTGATAAGGGTACACCAGGCACATGCATCACAACCATATGTGCGCGACATGGTGATCTCAGATCAAGATAAACAGCGCATGACCTTGCAGGTGGGGCCCAGTTAGAATTTTCTTCTGGTAGAGTAGCCCATCCCGCTCAAAAGGTCCCCGAATAAGGGTTGTTTAAGGATGCTGAACGAACTACCTATGTTTCCAAAGGTGAATTATCCAAACCTCCAAGAATTCCTTTCAACACACGGCTATGATGCTCCCCCACTACTTCTGCTGGTGATCAGAGATGTACATATCGTCAGCCACTAAGGGACATGCTCAACTGGTAAAGGTCAAACAACTGACAAGCAAATCTTTGGTATTGAGCCGAATATTTGCTGTAGCCCATCTTTTATATTTTTTATCGACCCCGAAACGTTGAAAGGCAAAGCCGACCTCAGCGGAATTTGAACTCAGAACGGTAAGCAGTTTAGCCCGGTGTGCATAACGATTCTTATTTCTTTATTGCCTACATGGGGCTAAACAGAGAGGGGACAAAGATATTAAGTCGATTACATCAACCCCAGTGCGTAACTGGTACATATTTAATCGACCCCGAAAGGATGAAAGGCAAAGTCGACCTCGGCGAAATTTGAACTCAGAACGTAACGGCTGACGAAATACGGCTACTCATTTCGCCCGGCGTGCTAACGTTTCTGCCAAGCTCGCCGCCTTCAAATAATGAAATTGCAAACTCAAAAATAAAACGAAACTAAAAAAAAAAAAAAATGCAAATATCAATGGAAATGCCTTGAAATAGATAGTTGGTTCTTTTAAACATTGAGTTTACAACTACACTTAAATCGTAATTCTATTCCAATTTCCTTGTGTATCAATTTTCCTGAATTGAAAGATTCATACCGAAAAATATACATCTTAAATAAACGGAAACAAAATTGAAGGTTGTATTTCCTGACATATACACCCTGAAATATCGGTATAGATAAATATGTACATACTTGTGATTGTGTATGCGTTTACATATGTATATTATGAATACACTGCTACAGAGTTATTATTTTTACGTGTGCCAGCATATATTAACTGCTGGTTCACGTGAAATATTTAGAATGTTAAGATGACTGTGTTGACATGGTTGTATATTAGCATACTATATATACACGTGTACACGGGTGGGGTGGCGATATTTCCGTGTATGTTTATTATTTGCTGGAATGTTGGCGGATGTATGTTCGCGTATACATACATGTATGTTCGCGTATACATACATGTATACGTGTGTGTGTGAGTGTGTATGTATATATATATATATATATATATATTTAAGAGTGTAACTTTCACATGTGTTTGCATTTATAAAATAGGTTGCCCTTTTACGTGTGTGTGTGAGAGTATATATATATATAGATATATATATATATATATACACACACACACACCTATATATATATATACATACATACAAATATATATATATATGTGTGTGTGTGTGTGTGTATATATATATATATATATACAGAGAGAGAGAGAGAGAGAGAGAGAGAGAGAAGAGAGAGAGAAAGAGAGAGAGAGACTCACCTATAGAGCCACGCAAAAATATACACACAAACACACATACCTCTAGCTCGGCTTGGTGAAACGCATCTGGGTTGTGCGGGCCGCTTGGTGGAGGTGTCGAGTTTTAGAGTTTTATTGAGTGTAGAGCTACTCAATTGCACGTGACCTAGGTTAAAGAACAACAAAAATAAGAATATATGATTAAACAAGAATAGCAATAATGTGAGATGAATGGTCGATGCTGGTTTAAATTTATTTGGAAGAACTGAAATGTTTTCGCAGAAGTTTTGGATTCATTTTTGTTATATTTCGGGACGGTCATTTTGTTTTTGCCTACTAAACACACGCACTGTTTTTTTTTATCTTCGCTTTAGTTTTTATTCCTATTATATTTAGTTCATACGTCTGTCAGTGCTCTTTCGTCACATGTTCTGCAACCTCATCAGTGACTCTCTGTTCCACGTGTCTCCTTTTGTCCGGCTTATCCGCAAATAAATAGAGCAGGAGTTTAATTGGCAAAAAAAAAAACGTGGTAAGAAGCTTGCTACCTAACCACATTGTTCCTGTTTCAGTCCCACTGCGTGGCACCTTGCGCAAGTGTCTTCTATTATAGCTTCGGACCAACCAAAGCCTTGGTAGACGAAACTGAAAGAAGCCCGTCGTATGTTTATCGTGGCACCCCGTCGGTTACAACGATGAGGGTTTCAGTTGATCCGATCAACGGAACAGCCTGCTCGTGAAATTAATGTGTAAGTGGCTGAGCCCTCCACAGACACGTGCACCCTTAACGTAGTTCTCGGGGTGATTCAGCGTGACACAGAGTGTGACAAGACTGGCCCTTTGAAATACAGATACAACAGAAACAGGAAGAAAGGGTGGGAGAAAGTTGTGGTGAAAGAGTACAGCAGGGTTCGCCACCATTCCCTGCCGGTGCTTCGTGGAGCTTTAAGTGTTTTCGCTCAATGAACACTCACAACGCCCGATATGGGAATCGAAACCACGATCCTACGTGTGTGTGTATTGTGTATGTGTGTGTCTTTGTGCTTGTGTTTGTCCTTCCCATCACTGCTTGACAACCGGTGTTGGATTGTTTATGTCCCCGTAACTTAGCGGTTCGACAAAAGAGACCGATAGAATAAGTAGTAGGTTTAAAACAATAAGTCCTTTGTTCGACTAAAACCCTTCTAGGTGGTGCTCCAGCATGCCCGCAGTCAGAAGACTGAAGCCAGTAAAAGAGTTAAAGAGTAAGTATCGCAATATCTGTTTCAGCACACGTTTTCACATCAAGAGTTTTGCAAAACAAATTACATAAACGTAACATTGGATTCTTTATTGTTGCGGTAGTATAACTCCCAAGTATAATGTGGTATTTGGAGTAGTGCGTAAGGAGTAATACCTTTGTTACCTTGTCAGCCGCACATTCTCAGACGTGGACAGAAGCACTGGTTTCCAACTACTACACAACTCTCTCTTATGTCCCCCAGAGGTTAGAAGCGCACACGGATAGCCACACTACACTACCTGGATTTGTTAGTGATCAAGAAAGTAGAGAGTGTCAGTAATCTCAGAAGAATGCTATACAGAGGATGTTATATAATCCGTTAAGTGCACGTAGACTGAAATAGTAGATGAGACAAAAGTACCCCGATTAAATCAATGGCTTAGAGGACATGACAGCAAGATGTGTGTTGCATCTAGGGCACTCTGTTAAGGATGATAGACTTTCAACCTGCTTCTGTGGAAAGGACGGAGCCCTTACCATGTACGTAATCGCACCCGCGGTAAAGCATGAACTGTTGACAATCCGAATGGAGATCCTTTATATTCAGCCTGCCGAGAGGTAATGACACCTAAGAACAGAAGTGTAACGAATAACAGTTTCAAATTGTGGCAGAAAACCAGTAAATTCGGGAATGGGGGTAAGTCGATTACATCGACCCCAGTGCTCAACTGGTACCTATCTTATTAACCCTGATAGGATAAACGGTACAATCGACTCCGGCGGAATTGGAACTCAGAACATAAAGACAGATGAGAAGCATAACTAAAACCAAAGAAGCGAGTTGCAGCTTTTAAGCGCATGCGCTCTGTGTTTCTTTCAAGAAATTGTTGGTGACCAGATCTAGAAAGGAATGGGCTCCACTAGGTTTTTAAATAGCCATAACACACCTTATGCCTCAGCAGCGTTCCTGCGGCTCCATCAAGCGCTGAGATCTTTCAGCCACGATTACGATTAATGTCATAATTCGATTAATGTCAAATTATTTATGAGTTTTATGTTCCACTTTTAAATGTTTAGGCAAATATCAAAGTGTTCTAAAAACCCTCTATAATGGCAGTGTATTAATAAAAGCATGAGAACGTCGAACATACTTCAAGAATTTAGTTACTGCCCTTTATGTTACGAGATCTAACCTCACCATTTAGCGGTTCAGCAAGAAAAAGTGGATCGACAGAATAAGTGTTAGACTTAAAATGTACAGAGGTTATTTGATCAACTGAAACCCTCTACATAGTGTAGAGGGTTACAGTGGTGGTGAACCCCGCTATACTCTTTCACCACAACTTTCTCTCACTCTTTCTTCCTACATCTGCCTCAAAGTAGAGGAACCATGGTGTAACCACTATGGTGTAGTAAACTTTCACCCCCTAGTCTAGATTGCGAATCCTCAGTACCCCAGGATCCCCACCCAGTAAAAGCCACCGTTTACGGAATGAGGATAGTAACGTAGCTTTCGCGCCCGTGCAACCGCCAGTCTATCGCGTGTGGTGGGTGGATCTTCAAATTGCCAGACGCATTCTTAGAGTAGGCTCGAATTAGAGATTATTCTTTGTGGCTAATGGCGTGAGTCCTGATTGGAAGAAGAAGACAGCTTCTGGCACCTTACCATTCATCACTCAGGCCGAAGGCTTATAATCTGAAATTATTCCCTACCCAGTTGTATTTTGTAACTGGAGTTTCTCTCAAGGACAGTAACCTGTGGAAAGTATAGAGTGACTGAGTTACCCAAACGTCAGAATCGCCCTCTCCACGTTGCTGATAATATCTAAAGGAAAGACAGACAACATGTTTGGTTCCATGTTCGGTTATTTACTGAGCACAGCACGAATCTGCGAGTTCGCCATCTTACTTCTTTTGAATTAATAACATGAAATTAGTTAATTAATATATGTTGATATCGATAATTAAATTTACTGGCCAATGCGATGAATGTTCCTGGCATGAAGTATTTAAATTTTTTCAGAGTTTAGATTTCTCGTGAATTGTTCAGGAATCTGTTGGAGGTGGGGAGGGGGGTTAAGATCACAGCATAGTGGAATGTGCGTTGTGGCCTGTGTTTCTACAAGTTTTGAGGGTTTTTTTCCTTCTACTTTTTTTGTGAGTTAATTAATTTTAGGGAAGATCGTTTGCTATTGTTGTATGGCAGTTGTGGTTTGAAGTTGTTATTGTGGCATGTAACATGGCACTCCAGTTATTATAGTTATTGACACTTGATATTACTAATTACTTTTACTGTATTTAATCTTTGTTTTTATCGAATGTTTGTAGTCCATACTGAATAAAAATATGCGGTAGATTCTGCTTTCCATTAATTTATTTCTAACCGTATTTCTTTGTATGCTTTCATGAAGCTTAGTTTTATTTAAGCAGCTTATGGAATTGTGTTATGTGTTTGAAGTTAGTCACTAGCGGTTTCAGTTGTTTAATTATGGTTATACATTATGGTTGTTCTTTGCGATATTTCTACAATTTTTGTTGTTGCGTGTATGTCGGTGAAAATAGTGTGAATATGGAATTACAATTCTATAACTAAGATTATGGAATTACAAATCTTCAAACTATAATTCCACATCTTGGTGGAAGTGACTAACCCAAGTTGTTTTGGAAATTTTGTAAGGGATTTTATTTCGGTTTGTGTGTTGTCAGGTTGCAGAAGAAGAGTAGAAGGACTGTTTTCCATGAGGCTCTTGTAGACAGATCAGTGATTTCCATCGTTTCTCAAAACAGACTCATTCACAACTTTCCCACTATGTTTAAGTAACGTTACGCTTTTGTTTCAATCAAAGAGAGAAAATATAGGCTCGAGGAAAATCTGCTATATTCTAAATATGTTTATAGGCGGTCTTCTGATTTTAGAATGTAGATATTAATAATTTTTGTCAGTTGTAGTATTCGTACTTGAAACAACCCTTAAAATAATCCACGATACCCTTAAGTATTGTCTAAGACTCCCTAGAGTACCGAGTTGTTCTTATTTCAAACCGTTGAAGTGAATATATGGAGCAGAAAATATTGCATAGAGAGATGTTATATGTAGGTATATTAGTATGACATAGGCGGCGAGCTGGCAGAAACGTTAGCGCGCCTGGTAAAATGCTTAGCGGTATTTCGTCTATCGTTGCGTTCTGAGTTCAAATACCGCCGAGGTCAACTTTGCCTTTCATCCTTTCGGGGTCGATAAATTAAGTACCAGTTTCGCACTGGGGGCGATATAATCGACTCAATCCCTTCGTCTGTCCTTGTTTGTCCCCTCTATGTTTAGCCCCTTGTGAGCAGTAAAGAAATATATTAGTATGACATAGACGACTGTCAGAATCGTGTGCACGTCGGAGAAAATACTTAGCAGCATTTTTCCCGGTTCTTTACGCTCTGAGTTCTAATCCCGCTAAGGTCACCTTTGCCTTTCATACCTTCGCAGCCGACAAAATAAAGTACCAGTCAAGTACTAGAGTCGAGGTAAATGACTTGTCTTTCCCCCTTAAAATGCTGGCATTGAACACTTAAACCGACAGGTGTACGTTTCTGGGAGAATGCTGTGATTTCGATTACCCGCCGTGCAAACTCGGTAACCAACCTTCTGGGTACATATATGTGAGGACTTTTAAGCTAGCTCCTGCGGAGAGCTAATTGGGTATGCGGCCCCAAACTAAACGGAGCTAAATAACATAACTATAATACGTCTATAATGACTATATGACCCGGTGGTGTTTGATGGGAGGTTAAGGACGGATGAGAATTAATTCTGTAATGCAATCATTATGTTGCTCTAGTCCCAAGTTGAATTCCAACTGTTGGCCAATTTGTCCCAAAGTTCTTACCTCGTCGTAAAATTAACGAAGCGAATGCCATCTCCTCCTTGATCTCTGACGTCATCTGACATACGCCACCAAGATGGCGTAAATCAGCCAAACTTTACCTGCTAGAAATAGCAAGCCAAATACTTTTAAATCAGATCCCAATGCTGGATGTTCAAGAACCAAATGAAGGACAGATTTTCGATTCCGGGATCATCCTATTTCCAAAAAGTATAACATGTTTATGTAAAGCAAATGTTGATTGAGACACAGGGGTTCCAGACGGAGAGACAAAATTTTGATTTTATTATTGTTATTATTATTATTATTATTATCATTATTATTATTATTATTAGTATTATTATTATTATTATTATTATTATTATTATTATTATTATTATTATTATTATTATTATTATTATTATATATATATATATATATAATATATGGATAGACAGATAGATAGTTATAGATATAGATATAAGCCAATTAGTGTGGATTATTCATTATATGCCTTGTGTCTTATCTATATTTAGCCTTGTACCACCATAAGATGTATGTAGCGAAGCTTCTCCAATCATATCATGAAGAAGTTTAAGTTGATATAGCTGGAGCGTGTCGTATAACCGTTTGCTAGACCTGCGTATTATCATTGGACGTACAGTCTATTTTAGTGAAACTGTTTTAGTCATATCATTTTAGTCATGCTGTTTTAGACATACTGTTTACAAAGCTGACTTTTTGTAAATACGTCTGTTCCATTAAAAAAAAAAACAAACAGCAGAAACGAGTTTTGAGGAAATTTAACTACTATTACTGGGGGTTCGAGCAATCGCATAAAGACTTGGTAACACTATCGGTTTCTCTTGTTTTCAAAACAGCCTCAAATACTTTTTTAAAAAAACTTATTAACATTTAAGATATCAATCACTATAAATTTTCATCGCTGTCACTAATTGGTTTTCTTACACAATCGACCCTGCCCCCATTTCCCTTCTATCCTTCTTTCTTTCTTTCTTTCTTTCTTTCTCCATTCATTCATTCTCTCTCTCTCCAATCTGCTTCCCAATTTTATCTCCCTAATTTCTACCCCCGGCTGTCTTTTTGTCCCTTGATCTTTCTCTCCATCCCCATATACAAAGTCCCTCTCTTTTTTTTCGCCATTGGCATATCATAAATAAATTACCTTACACACACGCTCACACAGAGACATACACACACACACTCGCAAGTTTTGCATAATTGCGTAGAAACACATACGCACACTAAATTATAAAACACAGCTATATAGATTAACTTCTGTGCGCGCGCTGTATATGATTATATATATACAATAATATAAATATATATTTATACATATACATATATATATTATACATATACATATATATATATATATATATATACATATATATATATAGTATACATATACATATATATATATTTATACATATACATATATATTTAACATATACATATATATATATTTATACATAGACATATACATATACATATATATATATACATATATAATATATACAAGATATATATTATATATATATATATATATATAATATACATATATATACATATACACGCACATATATATATATATAACATATACACATATACATACACACACACATATATATAATATATATATATACATATACATATATACATATATATATACGCGCGCTAGCGCACACAGACATATATGTATGTATGTATGTATGTATGCATGTATCTGTGTGTAAAGTTAAAAAGTGGGGTAAAACTGCCACAAAGGAATCTCTCACATTAGAAGGTATTTACTTATAATCTATTAGATTTGTATGTAAGTAGTTACTCAACACAAAAGAATAAGAATGAATAAAAAAAAAAATAACGAAGAAAGAACAAAAAGAAAACCGAGATCAATGGCCGCCGCTGCTGGTAGCCATTTGTAAAACGATTATCTCCCTCCTCGCTTTAATTGTCACCTCCTCCTACCGCACCCCTCTTTGCCATTATGCTTTCTGTTGGCGTTCCTTTTACCCATTTCATACATCATGTTTCACCTGCAGGTAAAGTTGACAGTAGTTATTTGCATATGTTTCGTAAATATAAGCGAAAATGATTGACTGCGAGTAAGATAAATGTATATGATATACTTTTACGTATACATATATCCATTAATTGCGTGTCTAGGTCTATATACGGACATGTGTATATATGTGTGAGAATGAACATATATATGTATATATATATATGTATTATATATATGAATATATATATATATATATGTATATATATATAGTATATAGAGTATATATATATATTATTATATATATATATATATATATGATATATATATTATGTATATATATATATATATATGTATTGTCATTAGGTATATACATATAACTACATACATACATACATACATACATACATACATATATATATATAGACATAGATATACATATGTATTCTATGCGTCCTCTCTTCTCTCTCTCTCTCTCTCGCTCTTTCTATGTATATGGGGGTGTGTATGTGTATGTGTGTATATGTGTGAACATATATACATACACACACATATTTATATGTATGTACATTATATTATATATATACATACATTCACATTTATATATATATATATATATATATAAATGAACCAACTTCATTAACTTAGGAATGTTTCTGCTATGAGAAACAGTGCACTCAGAGCTGAGTCCCTGTGCAACATCCTATGTCTTGCTTGGAGGCATTATACATGGCCTGTCTCTCCCTCAGTTACGACGACATATGTCCCGTTTGATTTGATCAACAGAACAGCCTGCTCGTGAAATTAATGAACAAGTGCCTGGGCAACCCACAAACACGAGTACCCTTAACATAGTTCACAGTGA
>NW_021834279.1:0-5000 GCF_006345805.1 Octopus sinensis
TGCAATGTCAGATACTCTCACTTTATTATTTTCACTTTAATACTGAACTATAAGTGGGATGACCTGTAAGTGGACATCCATTATGCTAGAAAAAGATCCGCTATGGTCTTAGTACTATATATATATATATATATATATATATAACATATATATATATATATATATATATATATATATATATAGATATATATATGTGGACTTCGTAGACAGAAACTGAAGAAATCAATCGTATATAATATATATATATATGTATGTATGTATGTATATATGTAAGTGTATGTGTGTGTCTTTGTCTCCGTATTTCGCCCTCATCACTGCTTCACATCTGCTGTTAGTATATTTACATCCCCATAACTTACTGGTTTCACAAGAAGAACTAATAGAATAAGTACCAGGCATATATACATAACCCCATCCCCACTAGGCTGTGTCTCATATTTTTGTTTGTCCACTCAGTTGTATCTATCAACTTATCTTGTGTGTGTGTATGTATGTATGCAAGTATATATATTATATATATATATATATATATATAGTATATTATAAGACAGACAAAGGGTGAAATATAATTAATTTAATAAAATCAATAAATTTCACCTAGTAGTATTTCGGTATGGAAAGGACCATATTCGGTAAAAAATTATATAATTATAATAAAGGGTTTTTTGCAACAAGTTGCTTAAACCACATACCGAAAATATTAGAAATAGCAGTCAAAGGGCTACTATTACTATTACTACAAAAATAAGTCTCCACAAACAACAGTATTTGTAACTCATATATGGTAAAAGAAGAAACGAAAACAACGAGACCACACAGTCTACTGGATTAATTATGGACGATCGTTTCTGGATTAGAATCGTAAAGTTCATTTCCTTATCATTTCCCCTAAATCTAGAAATGCTAGGAAAAACTTACCTCCTATATATTCAATCAAACGACATCGAAAGATATAAAAGTCCACTAGCATATCCACATTTATATAGACAAGCGAATTCGTATCTCCCTCCAAAATCTCACCACGTGAATCACAAAAACAGTACTGCCGAAACGAAGTTTCGCAGTTTTATTGTAGGGGAGTAAAAGTATTCAATACAGACAAAGGGTGAAATATAATTAATTTAATAAAATCAATAAATTTCATCTAGTAGTAAATATATATATATAATATATATATATATATTATATATATATAAAATAATTAAGGTAGAAATTGATATTTATCAATTAAAACCAGTGGTCTAGCATTAAAAAAGAATCCGAAGATTAAAATATTTAATATACCAATTAAGGACTGAACACGAAAAATTGGACAGTCAAACATGCTAGATATAGACGTCAATCGCCATTCTCCACAAAAGATTATGTTCTCAAATTGATTTGAGAACTTTTCGTGTTCAGTCCTTAACTGGTATATATATATATATATAGATAATATATATATATATATAATATATATATATATATATATATATATATATAAATGTACACACACACGTGCGCACGTACGCACACACACACACACACACACACACACACATATATATATACATGTAAGTATATGTGCATATTCATATCTATTATATCAGAGTCAATGTCTTTATGTGTGTTCGTGTGTTACGTATCCATTCGAAAACTGCTGCACCGATCATAATGAAATTTGGAACACAATCCAAGCCTAGGGAGAAGGATAATGTGTGTTTCATACAATTTCATGGACCAAAATTACTGAATGGATCCTTATGATATTTGAAACTTAGATTCAATGCATAAGGGCGGGTATAATGCAATATGTTTGGTTTGAATTTCAGATGGCTTAAAGGGGGCAGAACCCCCATGAAAATACATAAATTTTCGATGTTGATGAAATTTCAACCATGGGTAATTGACAAACATCAAGAAGTATTCTCAAAGTTGCCACTTCTCATGAGGATTCTAAGACACCCTAATGGGAGCCTTAACTCCCAAATTTTAGTCATTTCTTTTATGATCCAAAACTAAGTCAAAAGTACTGAATGGATCTTTACGAAATTTGGAAATTATATTCTATGCATAAGAGCCATAACTCCCATGACAATTCATATATTTTTACTGTTGATGAAATTTTAACCATAGATATTAGACACAAATGAAGTAATATTTATAAAATTTCATCTTCTTACAAGTTAGAATTTTGTCATTTTATCTAAGCAAAGACGAATACAGTTGTACTCTTGGAAGCTGTAGGGTCACCCGAGCATAAAAGATGAGCATTATTTGTAATTCAATGGTACAACAGTGTAAGTGTTTGCTTTGACATAAACTTACATTGTGATTTCTGCAATGTGGTGCATAAATTATCAAGTAAATGAGAGGCATCTTTGTCTCCACTGATTCAGTTGCAAAGAGTTGAGTAAAGTTATTTGATTGCAGATCTCATTTCAGTCTTTTTATTATCACTCGGTCACACATAGTCTCCAAATGGTAACATTAATTTGAAGGCCTTCCCAGATAATTGACTGGTTAGTAAAATACATTTATAGATTGTATGTTTATTCTGTCCACTTTCGTATCAGTATAGTGGTCATTTGCAAACTCCAGAGGTGACACTTTCATTTCTCCTTAGCCCTCACATCACACAGTTGTTAATGTTGATTTCAGTTAGGTCACGCTCTTCCAATTGCTATAGATTCGTAATGCATCTTACGGCTGTGCCTATCACCTGGATGGTGAGGAATCCTACATTGGGAGTGGTAACGACTAGGGTAGGGTAACCGACTGCTTATTGTCATCAGTCGTCTTTTGGTTTCCTGTAGCTTTGTTCTCTTTTACAAACCCAGTGAACATATATTTCCTATTTCAAAGAAATTCAAACAATAGATATAAGACCCAAGTTAAACAGATTCTCAGCAATTCAACTTTTCTGGTTGACATTAAGATGCCACCCCCAACAGGGACCTTAACTCTCACATTTTAGAGCTCTATGACCTTCATTTTTCAGGAGCAAAATCCTTTTAACAGGTTCAATAAGACTGGAATTTTGGAATCTGCGCATAAAAATCAGTAGTATGGGATACATGTAGCACGATTACAATGTTTTTAGGGTGTAAAAAGAGGGAAATAACCCTCATCTGCAATTTTGATGAAAGTCGCAACATATTTTCATTACAGAAAATATAACAGAAAATTCTAAGTCTTCAATTGAATGTCACCAGGCAACGCCGGGTATCCCTGCTAGTATATATATATGTAATATATATATATAATATATAATATATATATATAATATATATTATATAGAGAGAGAGAGATAGAGAGAGAGAGAGAGAGAGAGAGAGAGAGGAGAAAGATATAGAGAGAGGGACATGCAAACAGATAGAGAAATAAATAAATAGATAGATAGATAAAAGAATGTGTGTGCTTGTGTTGTGTTCGGGTATGTATGAGTGTATATATATATTATATGCGTGTATGCGTGCGCAGAAACACACACACACATACACACAGACGCGCGCGTGTATATATACACACACACACACGGATATATCTATCTGAAACTAACGCGCAATGAAGATTTCGGCTTGCTCACTTATTCTCTTTTCCCTACCCCCTCTTCCTCCCCTGTGTGTATGTATATATATATATATATATATATAATTATATGTTTATGTGTATGTGTGTGGGGGGTATGCAACCTAGCGACGGCGAAATGTAGACTCATTGCCGACGTTTACTGCGCAAAAATAAATGTAAAACTCTACTTCAGTTCATTGAAGGATACTTCACTTAATGTCTGACTCTTTTTATATACGACTATACAGATAACATCCTCACAAAACATATACATATACAAATTATGTATACAATTCAGGTTAAAAACTACCTAATGCTCTTATCTAGAATGGATCATCATCATTCTTTCAAAGGTGAATGAGCATCGATCGCAATTCGGACTTTCTCATTGCCGATATATCACTCTCTGTCTCACTGCCTCTCTCTTTCTCTCTCTCCCTCATTTCTCCCTCTCCCTCCCTCCCTCTCTCTCACGCTCTCTCAGGAGTGGCTGTGTGGTAAGTAGCTTGCTAACCAACCACATGGTTGCGGGTTCAGTCCCAGTGCGTGGCATCTTGGGCAAGTGTCTTCTGCTATAGCCCCGGGCCGACCAATGCCTTGTGAGTGGATTTGGTAGACGGAAACTGAAAGAAGCCTGTCGTATATATGTATATAAATATATGTATGTGTGTGTTTGTGTATCTGTGTTTGTTCCCCTAGCATTGGCTTGACAACCGATGCTGGTGTGTTTACGTCCCCGTCACTTAGCGGTTTGGCAAAAAGAGACCGATAGAATAAGTACTGGGCTTACAAAAAGAATAAGTCCCGGGGTCGAGTTGCTCGACTAAAGGCGGTGCTCCAGCATGGCCGCAGTCAAATGACTGAAACAAGTAAAAGAGTAAAGAGAGTAAAGAGTATATATATATAATTATGTATAAAAGAACAAGATCGTTAATTTAAATTATATAACGATCTTATCAAGTGGCCAGCATGGAAATAAAAACCTTCACAGGTAATAATTATTATTGAAATTATAACTCAGAGTATCTACGAGATACCGCTATGCTGGAAATAGCAGAAGACAACATTAAGTGTTCATATAGCATAAGGAAAGAAGACAAAAAGACACAAAATAAAACTAGTAAAAAATTACTGTATAATTCCAGATCCCGGATTTCTGACTTTGCATCTAGAAATGCTTTGCCTCATCAGTGGAATATAAGCAGACAGAAACATAAATACATATATATATATACAACATAAGAATACTTACATATACGAACGTATACATACATATATATGCACGTATGCAAACATGACCAATATATATATATATATATATACATTATACATATACACACACACACACACACATATATATATATATATATATATATATATATAGTACATAAATCTTTCAGAGAGATTTATGAAGTAGTGATACGATAAAGTAGTTGTATACTGTTAAC
>NW_021834279.1:7500-47500 GCF_006345805.1 Octopus sinensis
AAAGTGAGTGAAATCAATGAGAGAGAGCAGGTTTATACAAAGCTGGGATGTTTTTGATGACGGATCAGAAGACCAGGCAGCAGTTTAAAAGGTGTTCATTGATTTTTCTGAGGGTACTTTTGCAGGAATTGTAGCGATGACCTAACATAGTATTAACTCAGAAGACCAATCCAACTTTCGAGACGATAGAGTTGATACACATAGGCAAGTTAAACATCAGACAGAGGTATTGTCTAGAATTTCTGTGTCCATTCGATAGACTGGCATGAAGTCGCTAAAATTACACTCAGAACTCTAGCCCACCGAATCTTGCCTGTTCGGCGCCACCTCTACTCCGGAGCTCTCAGTTACATGATCTCTCCTTCTCTCAATATGCCTATTATGTCCAACTCTTTAAGCCGCATATCAACCACGCACTCAGTTTTTTCTTTCCCGAAAGTCGAATCTATTAAATTCCTACACTGGAATTCCACTTGGAATAATTTAAGTAGAACGTTGGCAGCATTGATTTTTCTTTCGGAGGGCCTGCGAAAGACACAGACACCAACTCCTTCTTTCAGACCAAGCCAGTAAATAGAAAAAAAATGCCACCCAATTGATGAATGGGAGTTATTTCTGGATGTTGTAAGCGGGATTGTTTGCTTAGAACTATTAGGAAAATGGAGGGACGTATCTAGGGGGAACGTTTCATCTAATTCGTTTTGTTGTCTCAGAACAGATACAAATTCTCAAACATTATCACGATATTTTGTAAAGGAACTTAGTTCGTCTCCATGGCCGAGATAAATCTGATGCTCGATTCTTGATCAGGTAAATGAAAACTTCTTTGTTCTCATCAAACTTTTTCTTCTACTTTTCATCGCTTTCTAACGGCCCCGCTTGCATTTAAACCCTTCTCTCAGAAGCAATCTTTGTTGATGCCGGAAGAGAGATATGGTTGCTGTTTTAGCCACAGACGAGGTTTGATCGAACAGGACTATGAACAAATACATTCCAGATAGAATCATCCCACCATTTAACGATTATCTTTGAGGGCATTCTCTCATGAATCATTCTTTTAAGGTGGTATAGATATGAGGGAGTTTTGGCTGCTATTTCGAGCTGGGTATCTCGTAAAACTTCAAACGCTTAGAGCACAAGCATTGAGAACTACAGTAAATTCAAATTTCACTAACAATAACATCTATTTGATACAGCTGTGCAGAAAGATTTTCCTCCTATTTCTAGCAAGCCAAGTAATCCCACAGAGGCTTCCTCGTTGGGTCAGAGTTCTGTTTGTATTATTGCAATGTGGTGAATGTTTTAAAGAAGCGAAGCTCTTGATGAGGCAAATCTGTGAACCAATTTTGCCAATTCAGATCATATATGTCAGTAATGTTCTCCGAGAAAGCAAGATTATCATAAAATCTCATTCCATATATTTAATGAGAGATTTTACAGGAACTGCCCAGGTAGCTCTTTCATTGACACTTTAATTCTATAACTGAACTTAGTACATTGCTGACAACTGAAGAGTCGGTCTAATTTCTATATGCTTGAATTACCCATTCGGCATCAATAAACATTAAGAAAATATATCAACAATCACAACAAAAATAAATTAACAGTAATAATAATAACGAGAGTAATCTATAAAATATTACTTCTGGCGACTGTTTCCGAAATCCGTCCATTTCCAATAATTTCAGCCACGGTTGAATGATCGTTATTATATTGGTATTAATTATTTCTTTTTCTCTGTGTTGAAATATATTTTGGGTATTGAGTGTGTGTGCCAGAATATATGTGTGCATGCGAGTACTTCTGTATCTATGTGTGTTAAAGTGATAAATCGGAAGACAGTGTTTATTTCTGTGTATATTCATATTCTGAAAAATATCTTTATTAGATCTAATATATCCTATCGACTATAGACACAATGGAGGAACGGTCTAGTCGATTACAGTTGTCCACTGGTAGATACTTTTCGACTCCAAAGTGAGGAAAGGTGAAGTCAGCTTCGGTGGAATTTAGATCCTGAGCATAAAGACTGACATTTTGACCGCAGTGCTAACGATTCTGCCTGCTCACAGCCTTGTAGAAGATGTGATATATATATATATATAGGCGCAGGTGTGGCTGTGTGGTAAGTAGCTTGCTAACCAACCACATGGTTCCGGGTTCAGTCCCACTGCGTGGCATCTTGGGCAAGTGTCTTCTGCTATAGCCCCGGGCCGACCAATGCCTTGTGAGTGGATTTGGTAGACGGAAACTGAAAGAAGCCTGTCGTATATATGTATATATATATATATAAGTGTGTGTGTATGTGTTTGTGTTTCTGTGTTTGTCCCCCTAGCATTGCTTGACAACCGATGCTGTGTTTACGTCCCCGTCACTTAGCGGTTCGGCAAAAGAGACCGATAGAATAAGTACTGGGCTTACAAAGAATAAGTCCCGGGGTCGAGTTGCTCGACTAAAGGCGGTGCTCCAGCATGGCCGCAGTCATATGACTGAAACAAGTAAAAGAGTAAAAGAGTAAAAGAGTAATATATATATATATATATATATATATATATATATATATATATATATATATATATATATATATATATATATATATATTATATATATATATAGATAGATAGATAAATAGATAGATAGATAGATAGATAGATAGATAGATAGATAGATAGATAGATAGAGATATAGATATAAATATAAGCATTTCTGACATATTACTGTGTCTATATGTATACTCATGCGTGTATGCCTCTGTATGCATATGTGTGTGTATGTACATATGTGTGTGTGTGTGTGTGTGTGTGTGTAAATGTCGAACGATGAATATTAGTGCTCAACACCTCATTGGTGGATATAATTTCTTTGTTTGTGAATTAAGACTACCATTGGTTTCATGTTAAGAAAAGTGGGAAAATATCTTGGTGTCTTACTAATATTTCAAGCCGATCACATGGAGAAAGGTGTCCAACTCCACTTTGGATAACACATAAATATTATAGATATCTATAGAAAATATTTATGAAATACAATTTAAAAATGTATAACCTATCTTTATAAAATACTTCTTATTACTATTACCATCACTATTATCAAAAACATTTTTACGATCTATATACCCAAATGACTAACTATTATCTTAAAATTTACGTTCAGTTATAATAATTATATACTAATAATAATTAAATAAATGTACATATCTAAATTATCATTAACAGATAAAATAATTATAAATTCAAATTTAACAATATATAGAATACAATAATATTTCTTAAATAAAAAAAAGTTTACTTATCTCTCGAAAAGCGTGTCATTAACTAAAATTTCAAAACGGAAATCGTCTTTTTAAGCGTTTATAGGAAAACTCGTGGAATTACGTTATTAACAGAAATAGAACAAACAGATGGAAATATACATTTATCAATGAAAACTACGAATATATTTTAGCTTTAATAGATAAAGAGTACAAAGTCACTAATAGAGAATAGAATTACTATATACTATGATAACTTTCACTATAAACTACGATAAATTATACTCAAAACTCTATAAATTAAAATAATTTATATAACTACTATTTACTGTATATTCTCTAATAATCTTATATAAATTAATTTATTTCATATATATAAAAAAAATATGGTTAAGTTGGAGTAAAATATTTATCTAAATAAAACAACTTTTAGACACATTTAATATTAACTAAGTAGTAATTCAATCAGTATCTATATCATAACCACTAATTAATAAACTTAAATTAATTTAAAACCTATAATGTAACTAAAATTCATTAATAAATAATATTAATTAATTAAATATACATCAAAATAAATCTAATTCGAAATATATAATATAAACACATTTAGATTGATATAAAAAAATTATTACAACAATAAACTTAACTGTCATTTATAACAAATATATATTATATATCATATTAATACTTAAAATAAATGCTAAAATAATAATAAATTAAACTTATTATATAGGTAAAGTAATTTATATTTAAATCAAATACTTCGTTCATTAATTATCATTATATTATCATTATAAATAAATAGTACATAAAGAGAAAATTTTTATACTACACATTCAAAATTACTTATTTAACGTTACTAAAACTATTACCAAAAAGATATATAAACTTAATGCTACTAATTTTAGTAGATATATAATAATCATAATAATAATAACAATATCAACCACACAATAAGTGAAACAAGCATCTAAATATAATCTAACTCTAAGTATTTAAAGAACCTTTACTAACTCTTATTGACTTATACTCAAACCACCTACAGAGGTGCAATCATATATATATTGGTGCTATTAAGTTAGACATGGCCTGGACCAATCATTGGTCGAAACACATCTAAGTTTATCTAAGTTTATATAATAAGGGTAAAATTAATTAATTAATTAATTAATAATTAATAATTCCACCAAGTAGTGATTCGGTATGTAAAAGACCGTTATCGGTAAATTTAAACAATATTTATTATAATAAGGGTTAGGCAAAAGAATTTGCTTCACCACACACCGAACTTTAGAAATAGCAGCCCCAAAAAAACTAGCTATTTCTTCTACTGTAAGAAACAACTCCCAGACAATATATGCTCAAAAACATATCACGAAGGCAGAGAAAGTAAATAACGAAATTCACCCGGCATTAGATTATATATATATAATCTCTCTCTCTCTCTCTCTCTCTCTCTCTATATATATATATATATATATATATATATATATATATATATATATATATATATGTATATATTAATAATTAAGGGTAAAATCAATTAGTTATTAATTAATTTCACCAACTAGTGTTCAGTATGTAAAAGGGCCATTCAAGGCGTATTCAAAATATTACTTTATATAATTAAGGGCTCAGTTAAATAATTTACTTTGCTGCCACATACTGAAATTTTTAGAAATAGCAGCCAAAAAAATTTCTTTAGCCATTTCTACTACTTTAAGAAGAATCTCCCTGAAAGTGCTTACTCAAAAATAATTCACGTAGATATGGAGGTAAAACAACAAAATATCACATGTACAAAGATTATTTGAGAACGTTTCTAGATTAGCCGAATTAAAACTCGACATTTCTTTCGTCAGCTCAACATTTCTTATTTGGATTTGAAAGCACTAAAAATAAAGAACATACCCATCCGACATGAATCACCTCAGACGAACATCTCCAAGCGAATTCAAACAGTACAAGTAAAGAATTTATGTACTTCCCCCTTCCATCCACGTGAGTTATCGAGTAAACATGGTTATAACGGTGAAAACCGAAGTAAAAGAGGAACAGGGAGAAAGGAATTGCATTATCAATAATTAAATTTCAGTATGTGGCAAAGTAAATTATTTTACTGAGCCCTTAATTATATAAATATATATATATATATATATATAATATATATATATATATTTAAAAAAGGAGATGTGGAACACGAGTTGTGATATATAAAAAAGGAAATGAAGAAAATGCTGACAAAATAATTTAAGTAAGGGAGAGTGTATTTAATTAGGTGAAAGTTCTTTTTACCGGTTGCGCATTTGTTATGCTTATCAAAAGATATTTTTTAAGAGAGATAGAGTTCCTTTCTGATAGATTTTTTTCTCTTATCTGAGAAAAAAATCTATAAGAGAAAAAAATCTATCAGAAAGGAACTCTATCTCTCTTAAGAAATATCTTTTGAGAAGCATAACAAATGCGCAACCGGTAAAAAGAACTTTCACCTAATTAAATACACTCTCCCTTACTTAAATTATTTTGTCAGCATTTTCTTCATTTCCTTTATATATATATATATATATATATATACATATATATAAATATATGATCGTGGGTGTGATTTGAGTGGCATTTAACTCTCTCATATGTAAGGAAGCCAAGAAGAGAAATAATTTTGTTCTTCCTCTCTGTCACTTCTACAACTTAGTAACTTACTCATATCTGTTTTGACATTAGTTCCACCAACCTCACCTTCTTACCGTTTTTTGTCTCTTTTTCTTCTTTTATTTTCCTCTTGGAAACTTGGTTTGTATCGTTTTTGTCCTATTAAGACCCAGATCAGCTCTGACTGAGCAGTCCGTTGATCAAATGTATTCCGGCAGTGAATAATCTTGTCTTTCTCCTATATGCTGCGAAATCAGTGTTGCATTATCTAACGTGTTAATTCCTAAGACCCTGCGGGTGAGTCAAGGGTGATTTGTCAAACATTTCTTACAGTTCGACAGTGTAGTCGTTCTTTCAGTATTGTATGTAGATTCTGGTGTTGCCTGTAGTAAACATAGGCAAGCTGGTATCAGTCATTTAATGACATTTCATATTTCTTTATAATTATCTTTATCTGTGATGAAGTTTACGCACAACAGGATTTGCTATGGAAAAGTAGGTCAAGCATATAGGGATAGTCTAATTCATGAATGATTTACCGTATTATTTATACAATAGTGCCGTTCTTCGATTCTGATGGCCAAATTTAATTAAGTGTTCCAAATATATATTTGTGCATCGATTTCCTAATTACAGCTAAAGGAATGCATACGCTGGAAAATAAAGATCTGATTTTGCTTCGATTACGATACTAGTTATTTCAAACATTTAATCGTCGGTGACGAGTAGAGTAATGTTGACGAATAAAATAATCAGTTTGTTATTAACTCTACTTTGACTTAGTAATACGACAAAGCATTAACTTTAGACATGAATCAATTATTTCCTAGCTTTAATTTTGAGATCAACGAGACGACTACATTAATAAACTAAGTCCGCGACCGATTTCCTGTCAGACTCGCTTCACTTGTGTAACTAATGCTCATGAAAAAAGATATGAACACCATAACATCGTTTTATTTCTTCCAGTTTAGATATTCTTATTGTTATTTATGTTATTATTTTTATCTTTTCTAATATATTTTCCTCTTCATGTAAATCCAAGTATAAATTATTTCACAATTTTGATCGATTCACGGATAAAAAAAAATGTAAGATATTTATTTTTGTTACATTGACAATTGACGTGTTTTACTTTCAACAGAATTAAACATGGTGGGGATACAAATAGAGAGCTGCGTGTGGCGTTCATTTACTTTCACACACGTTCTATTTTTGGTTGATTTCACGGCACCGCCTCGGAGCCAACGAAGAATTCTTTTCGTTGTCATTCGATATGCAAACAATACCAGCCAAATCTTTCTCACATATAACTCTACTGTCTTAAAAATAAGGAAGACAAGTTGGGCAATGTAGTCCTAGTTATAGAAAAGACAGATTGGTCACGGCTGAGTTGCTTTGGTAATAGGTTTATTTGATCAGGGTTGATCTGGAATAAACTAACAACAAGAAAAACCTTAGCTTATTTTTAATTCAAAGCTTAAAATACATAAACAAGAAATCTATATACAAGAAATAAAATATTGTACTGAGTTTGAATTTATACACATACGCACACACACACACACACACACACACACACACACACACACACACACACACATACACACACACACACACAACACACACACACACGCAAACGCATACACGTATTCGGTGGTATAAGCAGTTTAATAAGTTTAATCAATTTCGTTCGGTTGATAGATCGATTATTAATCGTAAGTATTGATTTTGGTCAGCGATAGTGCAGGGGAAAAACCATTATACTGTGAATATGCTTCCGCTGTAAATTTCCTGTTGTATCCCATGTCTTGTTTTTGTATCACTAATGTTATTGAGAAATGCACGAGTGTAACAACAATCGGTCCACTTTGTTTGGAAAACAAGCGTTGATAGGACTACACAACAAACTACAGTTAATCGATGGTGTGGGATAAACGCTTGTGCAAACTACTCAGTATGTCAGTTCCTGATATTCTTAGCATGCTTTCCATTCTGAGTATGCATGTGTCTATAAATGCTCATAATGTGCTGATCATACGGTCGAACGTTACACGGCCGAATACAAGATATTTAAATTTTTGGTGATTGAAAAGTCAGAAATCCGAAGGATGAGAGATTATTTCGAGCATTCATACTTTCGGTATATTTGAAATATTTTAGCCGGAAAATAAACAGAAAATGATTCTAAAAGACATGAATTTTTAGTTTTACAAGAGGGATTGTTTAAATAGGTTGAATACTTCCTATTTCCTTAAGACGTACATTTTTCCACTGCAAGCATGCAGCTAAGTGTAGAGAGAAAGAAGTCCTACAAAGCCGAATTATTTGGTAGGAAAGATTTCTTGTACATTTTGCAGGCGTTTCAACGACGCCTACATCATTGGAGCATTTGCATTTGCATTTGAAGAATGGCTGTGCTTAGCAAATCTTTCAGTTTATGTTATCGCCTTTAAATTAAGTGAATTTTTGTTTCTGCAACACCAACGATAATTATTTTTCACACGCTTGTCTTTCAAGATAAAAAAGCCTCATACGTTGAAATTATATTCTGCGAAAGAACAATTTTCCAAAATATTTACTACGCTGGTGTCAAGAATATTTTCACATATTTCTTCAATTCGAGTAGTAATAATTCTTTCTACACGAGTTTTGAGGATAGGGCACTAGCCGATTAAATTGGCCGCAGTTTTTCACTGGAACTTAATTTCTCGGACCCCGATAGGATGAAAGGCCAAGTCGACCTCAGCAGAATTTGAACTCACCACATGAAAACGGAGGAAATACCGTTAAGCATCTCACCCGGCGTGCTAACGGTTCTGCCAGCTCACCGCCTTTGTTCTAGTAATAATAATTCAAGGTAATACTCAAGGCAAAATGGTTAATAGGGGGGAAAGCGTTGTCAATTGGGGGTAGGCACAAACACACATGCACATGGATATATACATGAATATATAGATATATCTATTCATATTCATATATATGAGTGTGTATGTGTTTGTGTGTGTGTGTGTGTGTGTGCGTATATATATATATATATATATATATATATATATATACTTTCGGAGCGAATCGTTTTCTATACGGCGCCGAGTTTACAATCCTGTAAATAATGATAATGGTATTTTTTATATAGTCTTAAAGTTTATGGCGATCACCGTTCAATGACTAAAGAAAATAGTCTAATAAAGGGACGTACAAGCCCTCGACAGAAAAAAGAAGCCTTTCCTATTCGCATGGAAGTCAAATTTACGCACACATGACGGGATATTTTCAGTTCACCTCTATCACAACCATCCAAAAGGCTTAGGGTGGCTCGGAGATATAGCAGAAACACTCGCCCAATTTATCAAGCAGTAGTACTGGATCCAGAAGCATGTGATTGTGAAGCCGGCATTTTACCACCCAATCACATCTACACCTATATATATACTTCTATATTTAGGGATGGTCAATACATATATATATATATATATATATATATACGCGTGTGTGGTGTGTGTTTGTGTGTATGTGTATCTATTTACCATATAGTCACATCTACGCCTGTAGACATATATATATATATATATATATATATATATAGAGAGAGAGAGAGAGAGAGAGAGAGAGGGAGGGAGAGAGAGAGAGAGGGAGAGAGAGTTGAAATTTACAGAAAATCCAAAGACGAAGACAGGTGTATAAGCAACAAACAGGTGTATTTAAGCATTTATCTGATCAAATTGATTCTATGGTTGCGGAACTGTTCCCGGAAGGAAACGCAATCTTTCAGAATGGTAATGCACCAATTCAAACAGATCTCAATATTATTGAACATTTATAGAGCATTTTAGAAAAACAAGTAAGGAGTCGATATTCTCAACTATCATCACTACAAGAACTGGAGACTCTTTTTGCTGAGGAATGGACAAAAATTCATTTAGAAACAATTCAAACTTTGTACGAGTCCATACGTCGTATAATTCAAGCTGTAATTACTGCCAAAAGCGGTCTTACTCCATATTAAAATAAATTTGATGGAAATTTTAAGGTGTTTCCATTATTTTCTCCAACTCCCGTATAAAATCTGTTATACAATGCTTACCATACATTTACTGGCGTTTCATATTAAATAGACGTCAGAAACACTCGAAAGCTATATATATGCCTTTAGTAAGTTACTGAACGGACTTCATTTCTTGATTAAAGGAAGGAAACATGTAGTTATTCAGTTCCATTTCCAAACTGATGTTACTTGTTAGTTCTGTCTTGCGACAACAAAAGGATATATAGAAACAGAATGACCATATATTTTTTCTATTCTAGGAAAAAGTCCCGGAACTTTTGGGGAGGGTCCTGTCGATTAGATCGACCCTAGTACGCAACTAGTACTTAATTTAACGTACCCGAAAGGATGAAAGGCAAAGTCGATCTCGGCGTAATTTGAACGTAAAGACAGACGAAATACTTATTTCATTACTACCCACAAGGGGCTAAACACAGAAGGGACAAACAAGGACAGACAAACGGATTAAGTCGATTATATCGACCCCAGTACGTAACTGGTACTTAATTTATTGACCCCGAAAGGATGAAAGGCAAAGTCGACCTCGGCGGAATTTGAACTCAGAACGTAACGGCAGACGAAATACTGCTAAGCATTTAGACCGGCGTGCTAACATTTCTGGCAGCTCGCCGCCTTAGAATGACCATATATTACAACGGATAAGGGTTAGTAAGAGTACTTTAGCTTTTTTGTGTTAGCATTAATACATTATATTAGTATCAAACGCTAAAATATGGGAAAAATAAAGCAGCTCAAATTTGTTTTGGAGAATTTACCGCAAAATTTGCACGTAACCAAGTGAAAGTATAAATATTAAAGAACGATATTGATAATCGTGTAAAGATATAAATACATTCAAATATGCTAAAATTAAAGAAAATAATGTGAAACAACTGAAAAATATGTAGTTTCTTTTTTTTTATTTTTACTAAAATGTCGTTTGTATTTTAAACGGTTTTGGTAAAAAATAAAACTCAACAAAGAAGGCCAGGCTTTGCTTTGGGAACTTCAAAGCATAATTTGAGAAGAAGATTTTTAAAATCAAGCTGTTGTCCTTTTAATTTCCTTTGAAGAAAGACTTGTGTTCTGAAAATAATATTTCCTGCTGTTCAATAACTTGTTGGAAGAATCCTAAAATGTGCGTGGACAAAAAAATCCAGTTGTTGTCTGAAGGGGTTTAAAGTAAAATTTAGAGAAAATAACAATAATTTATTTTTCAAAATATCAACAGAATAATCACCAATGCTGTAAAAGTTACGTTAACTTTGAATAGGTTTTCATTGAAACCCTAAAATACGAGTGAATAAAGTATTACAAGGCTTGTAAAATTATTATCTAAAATAGACTAAGGAAGTGCTGGTTTATCTGAGAAAGAAGTTACAAACCAGATCGTAATCTGCGCAGAGTCCGAGGACCCCATGGTTATATCGAAGAGATCTGCAGAAGAATTACGGAACCAATAATTATTTTTCCTAACCGTTAGGTTAATTTTGATGTCCGACCGACAGTGGGATGCATGATTACTTGCGAAGATTAGGGATTTGTTTAATAGAATAAGTGATATGAAGGTATTATGGTTTGAAGTATTGAACTGAAAGGAGTGCGAGATTTATTAGAGAGAAAGAGAGAGAGAGAGAATGGAACCAAGTGATGAGATCACCAGTACAGCTCCAATGGTGAAGCTTAAATTTACTTTTCACTAAGGGTATGATTCGGTCAGTTATGCATTTACTAAATTGAGCCAGGTCTGGTTTAGTGGAGTAACAAAACCTAATAGAAGGCTTCATGAAGAAGAAAGATTTATAGTTCTTCAGGGTAAAGGGGTAAGTTTAGAAGTATAAGGTTCCGTTCGATCCAGTATTTCTAGTTCTGCGATCATCTTACAGTGAAAGTCGTTGATATCCTTAAGAACATGCAGATGAGCATGTCCATAATTTCCACTAAGTTCTCAAATATAAAATTAGTATACATATCAGTCGTAAGGGTGTACAAGTTCCCGATTTTGTCCCCCAAAAGCACGTAGATGTGAAGAATTTGTTATCCTAGAGATAATCCTGGTGAGGTTCTTTTGGAATGAGTTCGTTTTATAAATAAGAGAATTTAATATTTCTAATCATTTCGAGATCTTTGTCGAAGTTAGTCAGTGCAGGTAGATTTTTATAAATTTTTAAGTTATAGTAGTCCTTATCCTTTGAGGAGTGAGAGGTATTAGATTTGTTGTCTAGCAGAGGGCTCTCCATCTAATCCGTGTAGTAAAGTCGTTAGTCTTCTGCAATAATAGTTCCATTTAAAGACCTCTGGGTGGAAATAAAATATTTTTAGTTGAGGTGCCTAAAAATTGTATATCCATATTAAGTGTAATTTATAAGTAGCCCTCAGTCGTACAGGGGGCATACAGACAAAAGACGAGTGCTAGACATGCTTAGTATACAAAACACGTAGTGGTACTCAAATGAATTAACCTTATCCAAACCCCTCTCCCTTTCATCTATTTTACCTCCGTTCATTCCCGTTTGTCACAGAACCACCCCCCTTCGTCTCCTTGCCTTTCATTTCTTCCTTTCTACCTCTATTTCACTTTCCTAAGCCTCTTATATCCTCCCTCTTTCTGCTTTTTCCTTTTATTCTTCCTCGTCTCTCCCCATTCAGCTTTTAAATCTTTGGCACTATAACATGAACTGCCTTTACCAACTTCTCTTGATGAAGGGAGCCGGACTAACAGTAATATCTCTCTCTGACTGTTTAGTGATATCATTTCACACCCAAGACCTTTTGCACATTCCATCTGCAAATTATGAGTTTTACAATAATTACGTAAATCCGAGATTCATGAAATAGTTGTCGAGTTAAGAAACTATCTTAGCATTCTGTGATTGTTATACTCGGAGTAAATATACTTTCATATATACATGCCTTTGTTATATATTATATTATTATATCCACATATATAAGATAAAGACATGCATGCATACGTATATATATATATATATATATATATTATATATATATATATTATATATATAAGGTTCGTTTTTTCAAGAACCGAAACATGTAAAATTCATAAGAAAATTAAAATTTATCTAATAGTGGCGTTTTCAAACTTCTTTTTACAAATATATATATATATACATACATATATATATATATATATATATATATATATATATATATATATATATATATATATATATATATATATATATATAGATATATATATATATATATACAAACACATATACATATGTACGTATGTATGTATGTGATGTATGTATGTGTTTATCTTTCTAATATATCTTTACAATAAAACGGCGAGCTAGCGAAATCGTTTGCTCGCCGGGCGAAATGTTTATCGGTATTTCGTCCGTATTCACATTCTAAGTTCAAATTCCACCGAGGTCAAATTGCCTGTAACACTTTCGCGGCCGATAAAATAAGTACCAACTGAGTGGTGCGTTCGATGTAATCGACTTGCACCCACCCCCGAAATTGCTGGCCTTGTGCCAAATTTTGAAGTCAATATCTATTTTGTTCCCCCTTCATTCCTTTCTTTTGCACTTTCCTCTGTCTCCTGTTTCTGAAGAGCTTTGCTCAAAATCTAAAGCATCCTTTCTTTCCTTCACTGAGCGTCTTGTTAATACTTTGTATGTACCACTTCCTTGCGTTCTTGTTTTTTTCTTGTCTTTTTTCTCCGTTTTCTTATTAATTATATATATATATATATATATATATATATATATATATATATATATAATATATATATATATATACACATATACATATGTACGTATGTATGTATGTGATGTATGTTTGTGTTTATCTTTCTAATATATCTTTACAATAAAACGGCGAGCTAGCGAAATCGTTTGCTCGCCGGGCGAAATGTTTATCGGTATTTCGTCCGTATTCACATTCTAAGTTCAAATTCCACCGAGGTCAAATTGCCTGTAACACTTTCGCGGCCGATAAAATAAGTACCAACTGAGTGGTGCGTTCGATGTAATCGACTTGCACCCACCCCCGAAATTGCTGGCCTTGTGCCAATTTTGAAGTCAATATCTATTTTGTTCCCCCTTCATTCCTTTCTTTTGCACTTTCCTCTGTCTCCTGTTTCTGAAGAGCTTTGCTCAAAATCTAAGCATCCTTCTTTCCTTCACTGAGCGTCTTGTTAATACTTTGTATGTACCACTTCCTTGCGTTCTTGTTTTTTTCTTGTCTTTTTTCTCCGTTTTCTTATTAATTATATGTATATATATATATATAATGCTAACAAGCATTCGTGAAGTAAAATCACGTAGCAACACCAAATGGCGGTGCCCCAGCATGGCCACAGCTTGTGAGCTGAAACTAGATAAAAATTAAAAATAAATTAAAATAAATATATATATATATAGGCACAGGAGTGGCTGTGGTAAGTAGCTTGCTTACCAACCACATGGTTCCGGGTTCAGTCCCACTGCGTGGCACCTTGGGCAAGTGTCTTCTACTATAGCCTCGGGCCGACCAAAGCCTTGTGAGCGGATTTGTAAGACGGAAACTGAAAGAAGCCCGTCATATATATGTATATATATTATGTGTGTCTGTGTTTGTCCCCCTAGCATTGCTTGACAACCGATACTGGTGTGTTTACGTCCACGTCACTTAACGGTTCGGCAAAAGAGACCGATAGAATAAGCACTGGGCTTACAAAGAATAAGTCCCGGGGTCGATTTGCTCGACTAAAGGCGGTGCTCCACCATGGCCGCAGTCAAATGGCTGAAACAAGTAAAAGAGAGAAAAAAAACGGATATATATATATATATATATATATATATATATATATGTATATGTATATATATATATATATATATATATATATATATATATATATATATATATATATATATATATATATATATATATATATGTATGTATGTATGTATGTAAATATATCAAGCTTCATTGCATTTATCTATATATAAACGTGAGTATGCATTTATATTTGAAATATTTATCTGGCTGTCATCACTGTTATTATCCTTTGATCAATCATGCGAGAGGTCTCACCCCATCATCATATTTGTCTTCCGTTGCCAACAGGAGATATCATAATTCACTGGAAACATTCTACTGAAGAAACACCGATGAATATGAGACCACTTGACAAGCTATGAAGATAATGCCGACAAAAATACTATAGTCTGAGTTGCTAAACGTTCACAACGAATTAGAGATACCTACAGATGTGTATATATGTATGCACACATCTTTATACATACATACACCTCACGACATATATTCATATTGTGAATATATCTATGCACAGTTATAATTAATCCTGATTAAACGCAGACGACATTGTGTATGTGTGTATATATATAAATATATATATATATATATATATATAAATATATATGTGTGTGTGTGTGTGTGTGTGTTGTGTATGTATGCAGACATATATACATATATATATATATACGCATATATAACATATATATACTCACCGGTATATATTTCTGTATATGTATGAATATATATATATATATTTATATTCACACACACATGCGCACACACAGATATACGTATATACTTGTTTTAGTTATTGGACAGCTTCCATGCGGGCGCATAGCATCTACATGGATACACATATACATACATGTATATATATATATATATATATATATATATATGAGTGTGGTGTGTGTGTGTGTGTACATGTGTATACATATGCATATACATATATAAAAATAAATATGTATGTATGAAAGTAAATATTGTCAGGTCGCTCGTTTTTGAGCGTTACTGGTAGGATGTAACCCACTAGAACCTGTTGTATGATTTGGTCCTCGACAGCTAAGCAAATAACCCCCATCAAGCTTGCTTGGATGACTTCTGGACACTCTGCTGTTGAAAATCCGAATCCATTATAGGGCAGAGAAACTCATGAGAGTCAACTGGCATCTAGCATTAAGTACATATTGTTTTACATTTTACTTTTTTAAATAAACATACATGTATATATATATATATATATATATATATATAGATATATATATATATATTATAATATATATATATATATATTATATATATATAACAATTTAGGAGTACCCTAACAGGTCATTCGTCCACCAGAAGAGCAGCATAACTCACACCGCCAAGTAGTAGTAATTCAGAAAATAGGTGAAAATTTAAAAACATTTACCCTAATTCATCTTTTAGACGTTGCAACGTTTCCTTGTCGATACAGACGCCTCGTGTATATTTGTCTCTCCCAGGTTTTTTACTGATGAAGTGTAACCTATGGAGATTGGCTTAATTTAATTTAATAAGCTAATTTAATCATTAATGACACAGAAACGTTGCAACGTCTAAAAGATGAATTAGGGTAAATGTTTTTAAATTTTCACCTATTTTCTGAATTACTACTACTTGGCGGTGTGAGTTATGGCTGCTCTTTCTGGTGGACGAATGACCTGTTAGGGTTACTCCTAAATTGTTATATTTATATATTAGTCGATGACTATTTTCTCTTTTCCACCAGGCCGCTGGTAGCGATAAATTTCTATTGAATTTTTTTGCTACCCTAAATTGACTAATTGATAATTTTCTGAATATTCTGAAATTGAATCGGCAGTTTATATTTACTGCTGATAAGTTTGGCGCGAATACGTCAGTCTTGAAAATTTTAAGACAGGTATTCCGTAGGCATCGATACAGACGCCTCGTTATATTTGTCTCTCCCAGGTTTTTTACTGATGAAGTGTAACCTATGGTAGATGGCTTAATTTAATTTAATTAAGCTAATTTAATCATTAATGACACAGAAACGTTGCAACGTCTAAAAGATGAATTAGGGTAAATGTTTTTAAATTTTCACCTATTTTCTGAATTACTACTACTTGGCGGTGTGAGTTATGGCTGCTCTTTCTGGTGGACGAATGACCTGTTAGGGTTACTCCTAAATTGTTATATTTATATATTTAGTCGATGACTATTTTCTCTTTTCCACCAGGCCGCTGGTAGCGATAAATTTCTATTGAATTTTTTTTGCTACCCTAAATTGACTAATTGATAATTTTCTGAATAATTCTGAAATTGAATCGGCAGTTTATATTTACTGCTGATAAGTTTGGCGCGAATACGTCAGTCTTGAAAATTTTAAGACAGGTATTCCGTAGGCATCGATACAGACGCCTCGTGTATATTTGTCTCTCCCAGGTTTTTTACTGATGAAGTGTAACCTATGGTAGATTGGCTTAATTTAATTTAATTAAGCTAATTAATCATTAATGACACAAAAAACGTTGCAACGTCTAAAAGATGAATTAGGGTAATGTTTTTAAATTTTCACCTATTTTCTGAATTACTACTACTTGGCGGTGTGAGTTATGGCTGCTCTTTCTGGTGGATGAATGACCTGTTAGGGTTACTCCTAAATTGTTATATTATATATTTAGTCGATGACTATTTTCTCTTTTCCACCAGGCCGCTGGTAGCGATAAATTTCTATTGAATTTTTTTTGCTACCCTAAATTGACTATAGATATATATATATATATATATATATATAATATATATATTATATATATATATATCACCGTGATCACCGTGACCGACCAGGCTAACAGATGTTGTTACACATCGCTGGTCACAATGCGTTTCGCATTGTTTTAGCCTTCAAATGACGCCACCCCGCTGGCCTGCTCGCTTAGCCAGCGAGCAGACAAGCAGAAGAAAGAGTGAGAGAAAGAGTACAGCAGGGCTCGCCACCACCTCCTGCCGGAGACACGTGGAGCTTTTAAGTGTTTGCGCTCAATAAACACTCACAACGCCCGGTCTGGGAATCGAAACCGCAATCCTACGACCGCGTGTCGGCTGCCCTAACCACTGGGCCATTGCGCCTCCACTATACACACACATTCCACCTTGTTTCACATTTATGTGTTTTCTCCGGTATATATATATATATATATATCGGAGTAAACACATAAATGTGAAACAAGGTGGAAAAAAGAGTACTCAAAATCCAGTGGTAGAATAATATGCTTTATTCAAAGCAGCAGAAAATTTTTGTTGAATTTTCTGCTGCTTTAAATAAAGTATAAATATATATATATATATATATATAATATATATATATATATATATATATATTATACATATATACATATATACACAGACACACAAGACCATGGGATTGTACCTAGAAAGTTCCCCTTCGAGGCACTTATCAAGCAAAGTTGTTTCTGGAAGACGCCACTTATGTTATCTAGGGAAAAAGCAAAGTCTGGTACAGCTAGGGATCAGGACGTCGGAACTTAATTCTGCAGCCGAGCGAACTGGACCAACTTGAAATAAAGTATCTTGCTCAAGAACACACCACACAACTTGGTCCAGGAATCGAACTGACTACCTCATGATTGTGAGCCCGCTCTAACCACTGATGCATGTACTTTCACCTGTGTGTGTTAATGTAGTGCCCCGACAGCTCTATCGTACTCCATTTAATTTCGTATGAGATTCCATTATCCTTAAGCCACCATGCATAGTTACCCAAGGACGTGACGCACCGCTTTTCCGGGATCCTGAAAGAGGACCTGTGGTTGTACAGGCGCTGCTAAACGGAGTTCCGGTTGACCCGATTTATCTCCGTGTGGAATAATACTACTTATTCGCAATGAGAGAAGGAAATAGAAAATGTGTTCTGAAAGATGCCTGCATGATTTCAAACAGATCAGCATGAAGCAGCCGATGTTTGTTCGTTTTTACTGTAAAAAGACAGAGAAGAAAAGCAGTAACAGCTAAAACTGCAAATGTATTGCCAATATGAATTTGAAAACCGGTTCTTGGAATATTCGCACCTTATTCAGGGAATAAAACAGACAGTAAAGACGGGCAGCTCTTTTAGCAGAGGAGTTGAGGAGATATGACATTTACTTTACCGAAGTAATTGCAGACTATACAATCCTTTGGAAAGGGAAACCAGAGAATGAGAAGAGAGATATGATGTGGATTTGTTATATAGACCAACTTAGTTGAGAAGCTTCAAGAACTACCTTTTGACACTTCAAACAGAATAATAAACCTTCGACTATCATTGGATAAAGATGTGCTAACTCGATGTACAAGACTTGTATACTTTTATCGCATTTCGGTGTCATTTCCATTTTCTTCCCATCTTTTATGTAAAATCCCACACAAATGTTTTACTGCCCTTGCGACATCCCTTTCATCTATGCTCCTGAGGCTAAAAAAATATATCATTGTTATTATTATTATCATTCAGTAGTTTTATTTTTATAGCGTGCTTTCACTTCACTACCGAGCGCAGCTCTGTGTGCCTTGGGTATGTGCTGTGATTTATTGTGATGCTCTGATGGTTATTGTATGGAAAGTGTTCTGCGTAGGATGTGTGCAGTGCCTAGTAGTGCAATTTTCTGTATGTTATATGTGTTTGTAAGTCCTGGTGTTTTTGCTATGTATTTGTCTGAATATTTTTTTATCATGCCTAATGCACCTACTATGATAGGAATTGTTTCTGTTTTTAGATTCCAGATTCTGGTTACCTCTATTCCCAGGTCTTTGTATTTTGAAAGTTTCTCCATTTCTTTTAGAGACACGTTGTCATCAGCCGGTATTGATACATCAATTAGAAAGCATTTTTTTTCTTCATGATCTCTGACAACTATATCTGGTCTGTTGGCCTTAATTTCTCTATCTGTGTGTATCGGCATATCCCAGAGTATGGTTGCTTTCTCGTTTTCTGTGACCTTTTCTGGTGTGTACCTATACCATCTTTCTTCTGTTGTTATTCCATAATGTTGGCATAGCTTCCAGTGTATGTAGGTTCCAACTCTGTCATGTCTGTGAATATATTCCTTCTTAGCCAGGACTGGGCAGCCAGAGATAATATGATTTATTGTTTCTTGTCCATCTCCACATATTCTGCAGTTACTTGTAATATTTCTTTTCATTACATGTTTTTGGTAATTTCTGGTGGGGAGGCTTTGGTCTTGTGCTGCAATTAAAAACCCCTCTGTCTCTGCTTTGAGTCCTGAGCTTCTCAACCGTTGCTGGGATTTTTCTTTGTCTATTTCTTTTGCGTTTAGTTTAGTCCATGAAGGGGCTTTTCTTGCCATCGTTTTTCATGGTTCGTGCTGCTGTTCTGTTTTAGTTTGGATTCATTTGTTTTATAGGTTTTGTTGTTTTTCTTCTTTTCTTCTTCTTCTTCTCTTCTTCTTCTTTTCTTCTCTTCTTCTTCTTCTTCTTCTTCTTCTTCTTCTTCTTCTTCATATTTATTAGGTGGTATGATTTCTTGTTTGTATTTGTCAGCTTCCTTAAATACTGAGAACAGTTTTTTGTTTTGCTCGTGTTTTGCCGCTATTTGTATCAGTTTTCCTTCCTTCTGAAGTAGATATTTTTGAAGTCCTATGGTGGTTATTTTATAGTAGTTTTCCAGTTGTATAAGGCCTCTACCACCTTCTATACGTTGTATATATAGTCTTTCTATGTCAGATTTTGGGTGATGCATCCTAGATCCTCTAATTATTTTTCTTGTTTTCCTATCTATTTTGGTTAGTTCATTTAGCATCCAGTTAAGGATATTGTAGCTGTAACTTATAACTGGGACGGCTAAAGTGTTAATACCTATTATCTTGTTTTTAACATTGAGCTCCGGTTTTAGTATTGATCTAACTCGTCTATAGTATTCTTTCTTTATTTTCTCTTTCATTTGTGTGTGTTGTGTCTTATTTAGTTCATGGATTCCTAAATATTTGTAAGTCTGGCTTTGGTCTAATTCTTTTATTTCATTGGTTTTATCTAGTATGATGTTGCTACTCTTAAATAGTTTTCCTCTTTTCAGGGTTACTTTGGCGCATTTTTCTAATCCATATCTTTCATATCTATTTCTTTGGTAAATCCATGAACTGTCTTTAATAGTGTTTCCAGCTGTTTGTCATTTGCAGCGTATAGTTTTATGTCATCCATATATAAAAGGTGGCTGATCGTTTTGCCGTAACATTTATCCCGCATCCAGTTCTATTTAGCATATCAGATTATTATTATTATTATTATTATTATTATTATTATTATTATTATTATTATTATTATTATTATTATTATTATTATTATTATTATTATTATTATTATTATTATTATTATGAATTTTGGTTTGTCATTAAAGCATTGACAGTCCAGGGTTGACTTCATGACCTGACACCGTTTCTTTATTCTTCGAATGGATATATCTATCATATTGTAGACTGATAGATTGGAAATCGCCTCTTTTTTTTGTAGCTAGATTTCCATGTATAATTGTTTGGTTATGTTATGAACTTAGTGACTAATCTGCTCCTTTTTATATTCGTTTGTGAGAAGTCACTTTATTTTTGTTTGGGACGGCGTCGCCCGTGGCATGTGTTTTATTTTCTTTTATTTTCTGTGTGTCTACGTGTTTATCGTGCAGGCATTATTTATGCTGCTTATAAATATCAACATATGTACATGGATGCGTGGAGAGTTGCATGTACAGGTAATTATTCAAATTACGTACTTACTGTGTAAGAGGTGTTTTTCCAAGTTTCCTAATGCTGGTTTCGACTTGTCGCGTATGCTTCATTAATATAACATGCATTTAAGAAAGAAACTATACTTTATATGACAAAAATCTTTTCGGTTTTTTTTCTGCTTTAACAGAACTTTTCCCACAGTTATATTGCGAAGTTTTCCTTCCATCGCACCGATGTTATTGGATTGAGTTTGTTTGAGGAGAGAGCTTCTTAATGTACGTCCATGCTATTTAGCCCGGACCTAATCTTCTTCTTCTTCTTCTTCTTCTCTTCTTCTTCTTCTTCTTCTTCTTCTTCTTCTTCTTCTTCTTCTTCTTCTTCTTCATCATCATCCTCATCTTCTTCTTTTTTTCTTCTTCTTCTTCTTCTTCTTCTTCTGCTTCTTCATCATCATCATCATCTTCTTCTTCTTCTTCATCATCTTCTTCTTCTTCTTCTTCTTCTTCTTCTTCTTATTATTATTATTATTATTATATTATTATTATTATTATTATATTATCATTATTATCATCATCATATATCATCATCATCATCATCATCATCATCATTATTATTATTCATCATCATCATCATCATCATCATCATCATCATCATCATTATTATTATATATTATCATTATTATTATTATTATTATTATCATTATTATCAATCATCATCATCATCTCATCATTATATTATTATATTATCATTATTATTATTATATTATTATCATATTATCATCATCTCATCATCATCATCATCATCATCATCATCATCATCATCATTATTATTATTATTATTATTAATCATCATCATCATCATCATCATCATTATTATTATTATTATTATTATCATTATCATTATTATTATTATTATTATTATATCATCATCATCATCATCATCATTGCCAGCCATCAACCAATAACGTGAATCTCTTGAATTATTTCCCTGTTTACACTTTCTGGATATTAGTAGTCGGCTTAAAACGGATGGAGTATTCAGTCTCAGTGTCACCTACTGTGGAGAGGATGTTTCCGCGTTTGAGTAAAACGACTACTTCATTATTAATAATGTCACCTAACATCAGGACTACTGCCATCATGACCATCACCATCGACAATATACTATGTTGTCGCCATCATTATCGTTGCTGTCAACACCATTGTCAATGAGTGTTGTATTAATTTATTTTAAATTTCCTTTCTGAAACAGAATCGTTACTTTTTTTGCTTTTCAGGATCGCTTTGAAACCTGTTGTTCCATGATGGTAACTATATTGATTTTTTTCGCGTATATGTCGAGATAAGGTGTGTGTGTATACGTGTGTGTTTCTGTGTGTCTGTACATATGTTTGTACATATGTGTGTGTGCGTGTGTATGTGTGTATATGTGCGTTTAGAAAAAAATCTAAATCATTATAGGTGAAATATATTTTCAATTATTCTTGTCTACATATGTAAACGATATTATCTTTCGTGGTTTAGGTTGAAACAGAATTCCAGTGAACCAGTCTGTGATTAAATGCAGCAAAGTAGACACGATAAGAGAAATCCACATGCGTTAGAACCAGGTAAGATCATTGCTAATAACTGAAATTACATTAATACTAGGTAAAGGCTAAGTCTAGATAAGGTAGACATACATAAGAAAGCGACAATCTAGCAAAAACGTTAGCACGCCGGGCGAAACGCTTAGTAGTATTTCGTCTGCCGCTACGTTCTAAGTTCAAATTTGCCTTTCATCCTTTCGGGGTCGATTAAATAAGTACCAGTTACGCACTGGGATCGATATAATCGACTTAATCCGTTTGTCTGTCCTTGTTTGTCCTCTCTATGTTTAGCGCCTTGTGAGTAGTAAAGAAATAGGTAGACATACATAAGTTGGCCATAGATAAGCTAGGTCTAAATAGGCTCAACTTAGTTAAGTTAGACAAAGATAAACTAGATCTAGATTAGCTAAGTTTAGATAAGCTAGATCTAGATAAACTAAGTCAAGATAAGCTACGTCCACGTAAACTACGTTAGCTACATTTAGGTCTACATAATATAGGTGCAGATAAACCACTTTTAGATTACTTTAATCTAATCTAATCTTCTTTCCGATGCTTTAATCTGGTTACGAAGTTGTTCCATGACTTCTGGTGGACCTCCAAGGCTGATTAGATTGATGCATTTGATATGTGTTTGTTTATTTTTGCTTGTGGAAAAGCGGCAAACTATCCGTATAAAAAGAACTGGAAGGAGCGGGAAAAGTGATTATGTAAATACAGATGATGAGATGAGATAGTAATAATGTGAAGTCAGAGTGAGGAGAGAGAAAGGTGTCGGTGAGTGACCGCTTGCCTATTAAATATATAAAGTCGAATTGATGATTAAAGATATATATTTAGTTGAGATATATTTAGATGCCAAAATTCGTTTTACCGAAAGCTAGACTAATTTCATTGGTCAGAAAAATACTTGGTAGCCTCATCAGTTACTCGTCATGTAGGAAAATTCACGTGTGGTGCGCATCGAAATACTATTCACAAATCTAAGACACTAATTTTGCTGAACATAAATGCACACACACACACACACACACACACAAACACACACTCACTCTCTCACACACACACACAGTGTGGACCTCGACCAGTTTACAATAACTATTCCTGACAACAAATTTTCATCATTCCAAACAACCCCAGAAAGTTAACTAAGCAGCCGGTAGTATCCTTTCAAGCGTGTGCTTCTACATCCCAAATGGGAAGCTGATAACACCAAATCTCACAAATATTTGACATGTCACTGCGCTACGGTAGTACAGCCGAAGAACACGACCAACAAAATAAAATCGAACACCTACCCAATAGCAACTGGCTAGCTTTTATCCTCCCCCGCAACTCATGCACAGATGCCGTATGTGCAAAAGTTGTCTTTGTGCATTGTATAGCCTGCAAGCTCAGTCTAGAACTTAGGCGGCATGCTATAGGGGTCTACAACCATCTTCTGACAACAAGCGATCAGCATCTTAAGTGTTATAGAAAGTTAACAAGTACACTCTGCGAATCTTGGACGTTTTCTCTTTAAATTGTTCAAAACAATCTTCTCTCTCTCTCTCTCTCTCTCTCTCTCTTTCTTTCTCTCTCTCCAGTCGTTAACATACATCTTTTCAAAACATTCAGTCACATTCTTACCCGCACAGCTTCCACATAGACAAATCTACTTTCCTATATCACTCACAAATAATCACTTTCTATGGAAAAATTTGGCGAAAACAATGTCATTACATCTAGCTTTGGGATTTGGTTTGCAAGATTCTTTATATGAGTTCGTGTGTTGAAGCATATTCTGTTGTGTCTGGGGAGAATCATTTTCAGAGTCAAGACTATTGAAAAGGTTGCAAGACGCAACGAAAATATTAGAACAATAAAAATAAGAAAAAAGTGGAAATTTTACCGGTGAGTGTGTTACGTTATAAGGCACAAAAAGAAAATGACTCTCCCCAGACACAACAGAATGTCATTACACTTCGCATTTGAAAGGCTGTGTCTGATACTAAACTCAAAAGTACCTGCTTGGGGAGGTCACATTTCTTGAGTTAGGGGTATCCAGTCATGTAGCGTGCACAGATACAGCCGTATGTGACCAACACTTCATATCTGGTATTCTCAAAACTCATTCAAGTCGACCACTATTGTCTTTTTGTAAAATAAGGGTTTATTCGCTAATACCTCAAATAATTCCCATGGCTGGGTAGATGATAAAATGCTTTAATTTTTCTTCAACTTCCGTCTACACATATGTCAATACAGCGTTTCTTCTATGAACGAAGACATCGAAAGAAAAAAAATCCAATGGGAACGTGATAGCATCGATTTCTTCAACAACAAAATTATCCTATCACAACTCATAACCAAGAAAGATTCTTTGATCATATAGAACACATAAATAGAACTCTCAAAATCGTGTCGCTCGGTCTGACAGGTGAGTCTATGACATCGTGACCGTGAGTCAACACTCAAAACACTAGGCCGCACGCCAGCACGCCATCACATCGATGACAATCATATATACATATACATAATATATTATATATATATAATATATATAATATATATATATATATATATATATATATATAATATATATATATATACATATACATATACATATATACATATATATATATATATATATAATATATATATATATATATATATATGTATATATATATATATATATCTATACATATACATATATACATATATATATATATATATATATATATATATATATATATATATATATATATATATATATATATATATATATATATCAATATATATTGATAGAAATGTTAAGACAACAAAAGAATGAAAGAGACCTCGATATTATGTAAATAGAAGAATTTATCTGTAAATATAATATGTGATAATTATTCGGTAGTCATGATAAAACTCCGAGTTTCGGATGTCGGGGCGGAAACCCACGCCGCCATCTCTTCAGTTATCTGGCTATCGAAAAAATGCAACGAAAATGACCGTTAAACAAAGGGAAATTACTGTGTGATTGTCCGTTTTTAAGAGAAAAGAGCTATTAGAATGACCGCGAGTGAAGGTAAGGGAGTAAAAAGGTTCATGCACACATCTATATACGCACATGCACAAGAAAAAACAAGGCTAAAGGCAAAATACATAAAAATATATAAAGACGTATACAAAAAATAAGCAATAAGAGTAAAACACGTCTATATACGCACATACTCATATGCATGCACACACACATGTCTATATACGCGCATATCCGCACACGTCTATATACGCACACAAAAAAGGTTCATACACACGTCTATATACGCACAAGCACAAGTAAAAACAGGCCTAAAAGAAAAATACAGGAAAATGTGTAAAAATAGGCAATGAGTAAAGCACATCTATATACGCACATACTCGCATACCCGCACACATCCACACGCGCGCACAAAGGATTCCATGTACACGTCTATATACGCACAGGGGAAAATGCAGGATGGAAGGTAGAATAGAGAAAAAATATGTGTAAAAAATATATGAGCAATAAACCTAAAAAACAATATCTCTATAAATATGTAAAATATATATAGATAAATATAAAAAAATATAAAGATATATAGGTAAAAAGTATAGACAGCGATAAAGAGCTTGTTCGTGGACACGATATAGAAAGCAAGTCCTATCTGTAATCTCGGGGGATGTAACAAATATTTAGCCACGTATGGGCATGATCCGAAAAGTTCAGTTCTTGAATTCAGATATGCAGCGGGGTCTAAGCTGCTTTCCTAGATGAGCCATCTTTCTATATCACAAAGACTGCACTTTCCACTGCCGTTGGTGTAGGGCTTACACATGGCTAAGATCTTCCAATGGATGTTGTAACTGACACCTTTATCTTTTAAGGACCATATATGACTGGATAATTTGGTCGTTTTCCTTTTATCCCACTACCTGAAGCTCAAGGTGTGATTATTGAACCCGGCCTTGAAATTACCCTCTGTAAGGCCCACGTATTTCGTTATCGAAACCGTGTCCTTACTGGATATAGAGTCCACGGTGATTTCATAAATGATGGTATCGGACATGCAAGCTCCATTTAGTAGGCACAAATGTTTATCCCTGCATAAACAGCTGGTTTCGTATTGTGGTTTTTGTGTGTTGTGTGCGATTATATTTTTTAAATTAGTAGTTGAGCTGAAACTGGTTTTTAAGTTATGTCTATTGAAGAGCCTTCTGTAACTATGGCTGACTGGAAAATGTCTATCGACCAGCGCTAAGAAATACTTGCCTATATTGAAGGTCACTTCGGGTGAGTAGGGGGTATGAACCTGATAGTTTTCCTATTCCTACGTTTCCTCTTTATTAGTGGACTGGTGGCAGGTGTATAGGTTATTTCCTCGCTAAATCCACTATCTTTTAGAGCCTTATTATATACTGAGGCAACACTATTAAAAATGTCCCTATCGGAGGAGAGGCTAGAAATTCTTTTGCTAATGTTTCTAACTAAATTTTAAACACTATGGGGGATGGCAGGAACCCACGTTAATATAACTAAATCTATCGTTGGGTTTCCTATAAGGCTTATAAATATTCTTATTTAGATCTAAGGATACAAAAAGGATACAAAAGACACCTAGATGATTGTTTCATCATATGGAAAGAATCTTATGAAAAACTTCTGGAATTCAAAACCACACTTAACAACATACATTCCAACATTCAGTTCACTATGGAATTCAGTAAACATCATCTCCGTTTTCTTGATCTTGTAATTATAAAAAACACCTAACAACTAAATCACAACCGACATCTACCACAAACCTACAGACTCACAACAATACCTCCTCTTCATTTCATGCCACCCAAAACACACCAAGAAAAATATCCCCTTCATGTTAGCTAAAAGGATTTGCACCATTGTCTCGGATCCAACAATACGCCTTCATGACCTCACAAAAACACTATTACAACGCCAAAATCCCTCCACACTCATAGACTATGGAATAAAACGTACCAAGGAAATCGACAATAATACACTGAAAACTACCCAACACAGTAACATACTCAAACTCAAAATACTTCCATACATTTCTACCCACAGCCCCCAAAACATCGAAGCATGCACCACAATCATACAAAACCTCCCCTTACTGTCCACAGACCCCAAAATGAATAATATTATTAATACACATAAAATGCTTAAATGCAAAGGGCAACATAAATCATTGAAAAAACTCTTAACAAATGCCAAACTTCACACACCACATCCACCCCAACAATTATTAAGTGGGCACGCCCTAACTGTGGTACTTGTCCCTTCCTACTTCAAGGCTCTGAATTTACTTTCAAACAAGGATCAATGTTTAAAATCAAAACCTCATTTACCCTCTTACATGCGCCGGTTGCCAACACAATTATATCGGACAAACGAGCCTTCCTTTACGCAGAAGAGTAGCAGTCCATAAAGAACAGATAAATCTCCCACAATACCGTCAAATTCCACTCAGTAGCCACATAGACTCTTACGCTAGAAATAAAAATCCCAAATTTCATATATTCCCTTTCTATCAATGTAAAGACAGAATCTCTACACAAAAAAGAATCAACAAGGAGAATCTTTTTATTGAAAAATTCCAAACGCTTCTTAATATACAAACTCCACAGTGACCTCATTCCTTTTTCTAGCATCCTGTCTTACAAAAAGTTGATATAAGCATCCTCTTTGACAAACAAACCAGCATTCCAATTAAAGAATATAAAATTCACAGAATTGTCTCCCCTTACTCACAGGAACTGGATAACTCCTACCCCATTTCCTATTTTGACTCATAAACATTCAACCTTTCCAAACAACACACTACACCAAAACACATGCATCCCAATCCTCCAAAGAAGTTTTTCCAAGTACTAATATTGAACTCTAAAAGCATAAAGACACTACAATGTATTGGTATACTTATTTATTAATTTTTGTATATATTTATTTTGTATATATTTATTTTTTTGAAAAAAAAACATTGTAAATTTCTTTTCTCCCCTTACTCAATTTTTTAAAAAATTTCCCTTCGAAATCTTGAAAATTTGCCTTCCCCTCGAAAGCTGGTTTGATTTCTTTTTTAGTTTTTCATACACCCATTTTTATTAAAATTTACTTTCAGCTTAGCATTCTGCCTTATCATTTTCCCTCTCCTATATATATCATTATCTTCAGGACAAGGATATATATATACATTATATATATAAACAGTTTTCACATTAAATGAAAATGACCGGGGATGTTTATTCATAATGGATTTATTTGTCATCAATGCATAATTATATAATGCGCCCTCACTCGATTTACCAACCATCCATCCGAGTACCAACAACATTAGAAAGTTATTTTTTACCAATATTAGTCTTAGAATGTCATCGTTATTTTCTTCCTTGTCTCCAGTTTCTCAATTCTATTCTTCGAAAGACTGCTTCAATGCTTCGGTGTTTTCATATGTTTCAAAAAATTTGCCTTTTGGCTCTTCAAAAACTGTTTGTTTTCACGGTGCCTAATGTGTATGTGGGTGTGTTTGTGTGTCTATGTATATGTCCCCCTCTCTCTCCCTCTCTTTTATATTTGTAAGTAGTGTTGCATGTATCTGTTTATTTGTGTATATATATTAATTTTCTGTGTGTGTGTATATATATATATATATGTATGTGTGTGTGTGTGTGTACATATTTGTGTATATATGTTAATTTTCTGTACATATTTATATATATATATATATGTGTGTGTGTGTATATATATATATATATATATATATATACATATATATATGTAAGTGTATGTATGTATGTATGCATGTATGTATCTATGCATGCATGTATGCATGTATGTATACTTCATTATCTTCATCGTATCTTTATAACTGACGGCTTAATAATTAATTGAAATAATTCACAATCGATTTAGCTTTGATTTCGAAGCTATGTCACGTGCACATCATCAACTCATTATCAGTAGATAGCTTAAGAGTAGAATGTTGAGATACTGATACTAAATCATTATCTCTGAGATACCATACTATTTCGTATGAAGAATTACATTAATTATTTTTTTATTAATTAAAATAGATGGCTACTTTTCACTCTGAAGCACAGGGGAAGCAAACTGTAATTAAGAAATATATAGATATTTTAAATATTGTACGCCAATATAGCCATGGATAGTGGCTAATTGAATGTTCGAAGCAAATATAGCAACATAATTGTCCGTCTAGTTAGTCCAAGGCCAGACTTAATCATTTTTTGTTCACAGACAATTTAGGCGTTGAAGTAGCAAAATCCTTAGAGCGTCGGATCGTTAGAGCAGAATCGTATATAGTCAAAAACATTTTTCTCTGAAGTTATCCCACAGAAGTTATCTTTGCCTTTCTTCCTCACGGTTTGATAAAATGGATTACCACTCAATTATTGGAACCTATGTAATATACCTACAAAACAACCTAGGTGTGAATATATATAGAATACAAGGCAAAAATTATTTAGGATATTATCCGATAAATCTATATTTATAAAATTGTAGGGCATGATTTTTGGAAAATTTGGTTATTATTTATAGCAGATGTAACTGCTGTATAGAGGCTCTCTTATTTGCCCTTATTCCTACATATCTGCCAGAAGTATTAGACTTCTTTTCCACACGCCAAAATAATTAATTCCACTTGGTATGAGCACGCATTTACTATATAGTGGCACTGACCATCACCAGTTTTATTGTATTCCTGATAATTGTATTGAAATACTTGTTAATACTTATTAAATTATTTACATATAGTATGGAGGAACGATGCGGATGACTTCTGGAGGAGAACCTTTCTGTTGAAAACGACACGGCTGATACTCTGCCAACAATATGTACACGTCTTGCGAGATCAGATAAGCAGAAACCGTTATAGTAGTTGTAAAGTATTTATAGAAAAGAGTCAAAGCATTTCCAAAAGAAATAGACTTTGCCTATCAAGAATCTGGTACCTTTGTAGAGTGATGTGATATATACACATAGCAGTAAATTTTGGTAAAATGATTTTTATCTGTTTTCTTGACTCCGAAGAATTGAAGTTAAAGTCCTCTGTGGGATTTGAACCACATCTCTGTATAGTAAAATGCATTGTTAACTGGTGTTTTACTGATTCTGCCAAAGTGAGAAAATTAGGATGTGCCTCGACAAATCTATGTATATCATTGTAATCTTATAAACCTCCATACGTTTTCTGAGTAATACTACATTTTTCCCTTTGATTTCCTTTTTCAAGTCCAGAAAATGTTTCAATCTGAAACATCACACCTATCACACACTCTTACCTCTAAGAACAGGTGTAAGGAAAGGTTAATAAAAGAAAAATCAAGTAAACTCTCGGCACACATCTCAACCATTTTCTTACCATCCGGTTTAGTTATGCGTCCATTTTTGTCATTTCCTCCACTCCAACAGTTTCTGCTCGTCTGAAACTGTTTAGCGTAAACACTTTTTTACTCTATAGATATATAGATAACTATAGACCTCACTATATTATTTAATTTCGCGTATCTGGATTCCCTTACACTGGAAGAAAATGAATATGATAATGATTTTAGTGAAAGCTTGAATCTACTTTCCTCTCATCCATTCCGATGTGAGACAATAATGGTTTTAAATTTTGGCACAAAGCCAGCAATTTCTGTGGAAGGGCTAAGTCGATTACATCGATCCCACTGCTGAAGCGGTACTTATTTTATCAACCCCGAAAGGATGAAAGTCAAAGTCGACCTCGGTGGAACTTGAACTCAGAACGTAAACACGGACGAAATGCCGCAAGTATTTTGCCCGTAATAGAACTCAAAGGTTGGTCCTCCAACCAGGCCTTTCGCGAGATCTTTAAAGCCAGGAACTTTTCAACATCCCCTCGTATAACTAATCCATGCGAACACTATTAGCCATTAATTATGAAACACATTTTAACTGTTATTTCTTAGTCCCGGTTTATCCTTTATTCAACGAACTTATAAGCAGAGATGTTCTGCCGTGACCATCACGCCCTTCTTTTTCGGACACTGTGTATCAATGAAATTTGGTTTTGTTTTGCAAATTTTGTTGTTATTTCGAACTGCCAAATATTCTTCGGTTCATATCCAACAGAATCAAAAGATTTTTGTATATGTGTATCTCAACAATTAAAATAGTGTCTGTGCAAAATACGAATAAATGTGGAACATTTCGTTATTGGGACAGGTTTGATTACCGCATACATTTACATTCTTAAAGATCCTTATACTTACACATTTTTTAAAGAAATTATCTAAAAACCCCTGTAGAATTTAATGGAACCTCTCTGTTGTTGTTAGCTTGCATGATTATGAGTATTAACTTTAATAAGTTAGTATCCTGCGTGAAGGAAATGAATCTGACGTTCCGGGCCTGTTTCTTCTCCTGAAAGAACCTTTCCTTTCAAACAGTCTCGAAACTTTGGATTACATTTGTTTCCACAACATATGAACATATCTAAGCCCAAATTTATCTAAACCATAAAATTTTACCGATACAAACTACCACTAGTTACCTGATATTTAGCCTGGCATCCACATAGTATGCTACAGTCATTAACTAAAGCGACCAATGGAAACGGAATTCGATTGGTTATTAATGAGTTAAGGAAATATATCATTAGTAAATGTGTTGCTGCTTCCATTACAGCACTAGAGTTTATTTCATTACGATATGTATATTGTTTGAAAACGAGCGTGTATGAACTACAGCTGAATTTATAGTAAAATATTTATTTTTATTTATTTATAGGTGAGGACAGCATAGATAATACAAATATTTATTACTGTACAGTCAAAAATCGGAGATATACAAGGCAAGAGGATTTTAGTCGCATTTCATTTTTACATGTTTTTCTTAAGATCCAGCAACTGTTTGTAAGGTAAGCATGCTGGAGCAACAGGTGCTTCATAACGAATACCTACGGTACGAATATTCTGATGAAGATGGTCACCAAAATCGCCACTTTTCCGCAAAAAAAGTGAGAGGCCAAAAATGAACTTCTAATAACATATTGCCCCCAACGCATGCACTCGTAACAATAATAAGACTTAAGATGATCAACCAATATTTCAATATAGTTTCCAGGGTGGAGGCGCAATGGCCCAGTGGTAGGGCAGCAGACTCGCGGTCATGGGATCGCGGTTTCGATTCCCAGACCGGGCGTTGTGAGTGTTTATTGAGCGAAAACACCTAAAAGCTCCACGAGGCTCCGGCAGGGGATGGTGGTGATCCCTGCTGTACTCTTTCACCACAACTTTCTCTCACTCTTACTTCCTGTTTCTGTTGTACCTGTATTTCAAGGGGCCGGCCTTGTCACTGTTTGTGTCACGCTGAATATCCCCGAGAACTACGTTAAGGGTGCACGTGTCTGTGGAGTGCTCAGCCACTTACACGTTAATTTCACGAGCAGGCTGTTCCGTTCATTCGGATCAACCGGAACCCTCATCGTCGTAACCGACGGAGTGCTTCCATCCCGTCCATAGTTTCCAGGCTTGGGATTTCTCGAAATCTTTCTAAACTTTGCAACGCAATTTTCTCATCAACGTTTAACCCTCCTTCAGATGTCTAACTTTTGAAAACTTCTCTTATTAGAGCGTCCACAAAAATGTCTTCTTTCAGATTGGTATTTTAGATCCGAAGAAAATTATCTCTCGAGTACTGGAATCTAGTTTACACTTTATCAATTATCTTATCTAAGAATGACCAAACCCAAACTTGATTTGCAAGAGAGAAAGAAAACTTTATGTCTGTCTGTCTGTCTGTCTATCTATCTATCTATCTATCTATATATATATATATATATATAAACACACACAAATAAATGGATAGATAGATAGATAGATAGATACGTACTTACATATATGCATATATATATATATATAGATATATATATATATATACATACATACATACAGATATATACATATATATACATACACACCTAAACATACATACAGAGAGAGAAAGAAATATATATACAAGAATGTATATATATGTATATATATATATGTAATTGGATGTATGCAAACTTATAATACATACATACATACATACATACATACATTCATATATACATACATGTAATATATATGCATGTATGTATGTGTGTACCGCTCGCTCACACAGACTGGCTTTGGAATACCTGATTCGCGAAATTCTTTCTACCATCAGATTACGTTACCTTATTCATTTGGAGTATGTCATTTCAACACCTTGATTATAAATAATATATATATATATATTGTGTGGTAAGTAGCTTGCTAATCAACCACATGGTTCCGGTTTCAGTCCCACTGCGTGGCATCTTGGGCAAGTGTCTTCTGCTATAGCCCCGGGTCGACCAATGCCTTGTGAGTGGATTTGGTAGACGGAAACTGAAAGAAGCCTGTCGTATATATGTATATATATATGTCTATGTGTGTATGTGTTTGTGTGTCTGTGTTTGTCCCCCTAGCATTGCTTGACAACCGATGCTGGTGTGTTTACGTCCCCGTCACTTAGCGGTTCGGCAAAAGAGAGCGATAGAATAAGTACTGGACTTACAAAGAATAAGTCCCGGGGTCGATTTGCTCGATTAAAGGCGGTGCTCCAGCATGGCTGCAGTCAAATGACTGAAACAAATAAAAGAGAAAAAGAAAGAAAGATATATATATATGTATGTATGTATGTATGTATGTACGTATGTATGTATAAGGATGAAAAGAAACACACGAGTTGATATAAAATGAAAACAAGTCAAGGTAGAAAAATGCTAAAATAATTTTATAAAAATCATTTCAGTACCGGTTTCAGTCATTGAGACCTTTTCAACTGTAACAATTAAATAATTCAATTTAGAAAAATTAAAAGAAAAGTTTCTTTAAAAGAATATTTGTATAGTTTTCAAATACAAGTGGCATTTTCCTTGTTTCTGCCTGTCTCTGTCTCTCTTGTTTGCACTTGTGTGTTCGAGGTCGTTGTGAATTCTTGGTAGGGAAGAAGAAGAAGAAGAAGAAGAAGAAAAAAAAGAAGAAGGAGGAGGAGGAGAAGGAGTATATATATTATCTACATGCATGTGTCTGTTTGCGTGTGTAACTTTTTAAAGTTATCTTTATAGATTTTCTATGGGAATTAGAGCCATCAGTGAAAGTTATGACGCTTTGTTTACGAATACCTCTATGTAAACAATGGAGTCAAAGATAGAAAATAGGAAATGGATGTATATGCATATTTCAGGAGTGATTGCTTCTTCCGTAGAATCACACCCGACCCAATTACCATCCATGAACCTCGTGCTTAAATAGCCACTAAATTTAGCGACGTAATACAATCGGATATACCAATCTTTCATATCAAGCACATTCTTATTTCTTTACTGCCCACGAGAGGATACACACAGAGGGAACAAGGACAGACAAAAGGATTAAGTCGATTATATAGACTCCAGTGCGTAACTGGTACTTATTTAATCGACCCAGAAAGGATGAAAGGCAAAGTCGACCTCGGCGGAATTTGAACTCAGGACGCAGCGGCAGACGAAATACCGCTAAGCATTTCGCCCGGTGCTAACGTTTCTACCAGTTCGCCGTCTTAAAAGCATATTTAAGCACATTCTTGGCAACCGGTCCGTACATATTAATTGCTAGTAGGGACCCCGTATATCATTAATCAGCCATAATATACTCTCAAGTTTGTACACACATTACCTACTTTTCTATCGAACAATACTGGTTCCAATTTTTCGATGACCCTGTTCATTTCTAAGCTCCTTACTCTTTCATCAGAGTAATGGAATTAGTAACTTCCATGTAATTATGGGTTACATAGTTTCATTAAGGCATAGATCAACTATGTACCGTTTTTGATAACATTCAACTCAGTGACCCTTCCAAAAGTACATATAACAGGAGAAAATATAACACCAACGTTTTCTTACCATCAACAAAAATATAGAATGAACGAATATGAATTATTTCCCCTTCTTCCTTCAAGATATTCATTATCACAATGATATCGTTGTTCTTGTTGATTTAACTGCTGTAGGTGTGTTCTTTCACGTTTTGGTTGTAGTTGTTAAGAAATAAATATGCAGAGAATTATTTCATATTTTGTTAAGTTCGTTTTATTCCGTGTATCTCTTTGTCCTTTAATAGTCATGTCTTTTTCCTTTTCAGTTATTGTAGCAACTTTCTTCATCCCCACCGCCGTCGCCATAAACCATCACCCCCCTCACCCTCCGCCAAATACCCTATTTTAAAACATTTTAATTGTTCATTATCACGAATTCAGCGAATAGATTTTCGTAACACTAATTCATTTTTTGTGTGTGTGTGTATGTGTTTTTAACGATATAAATCTTGACAACTCCAAGAAAAATTAAATAATTAGCGAAGGAAAAGCTGACAGAAAACTGAAATGGATTTTGTTTTTAATAGGCATGTAATAAAATAACATTAATCATAAATGGATAAATGGGAAATAAATATTGTTAGCAAGACTTAAATTATTGTGAATGTATTGTATTCACGTGTATGCGCGCACAAATTTAGTATGTATATGTTTCTCTGTATATACCTATGTACGCAAACATATGTATATATATATATATATATATATATATATATATATATATATATAATATATATATATATATATATATATATATATAACGGGAAGCTTTATGAAAATAGACAAAAGACGAAGGCAGGTGGGAAACAAACAAACAATTGTATTAAATACATTCGATTTTGTTAATGATTAACCAAGTCACGTTTGTCAACTCGGTTCTATGGCAGTAGGTTCACCATCATCATCATCATCATCATCATCATCATCATCATCAACAACAACATCATCAACAATAACAACAAAACACAAATGTGACAACCACGTATGGACCGGCCGACTCTAAAACACTGTCCACTTTCCATCTCTACCACCACCATCACCATGACGGTCTCTTTAAATAATAAATTATGGAGCAATTAGGTTTCAGTTCTCATACATTATTGTCAACCACTTTAACCCTAAAAGTCGATTATTTAATTATAAGTCAACGAGAGAGCCTTTACATGGCTGCTCGCCTTGCTATGCGTAGCAGTTAAATCTCGCTTAGATTACACGATTATTATTAGTACAGAAGTAGGTCATAAGGGATAACGTAGTCTTAGATAAACTATCTGAATAAAAGAATGGACTACCATAACTTTAACCTATTTGATCATACGTTAAGAGTACACGTGTCTGTGGAGTGCTTAGCCACTTACACGTTAATTTCACGAGCAGGCTGTTCCGTTGATTCGGATCAACCGGAACCCTCGTCGTCGTAACCGACGGAGTGCTTCCACCACGTATCCGAGACATCAGATGTAAACAAATATTGAGATCAAAGATGAAAAAAGTGTAATGGATGTATATGCCATCTTTCGCGAGATTTTTCTCCTTCTATTACTGTTTTTTTTTTCTGAGTTCAATTTCCGCCGAGGTCGAGTTTGCCTTTCACCATTTCGGGGTCGATAAATTAAGTACCAGTTGAATACTGGGGTAATTGTAATCGACTATACCCTCCTCCGAAATTTCAGTCCGTGTGCCAACAGTAGAAAGAATTATTACCTTCGCCTGAGTGAAGGCAGGAGCATTATTTTCAGTCTCATGTTTGTTCGTTTGTTTGTCCGTGGACAAGACATCTCAAGAACCGCTGAATAGATACGGATGAAACATTCAGAGATGTCTGGCCTCGTGGCTGGCACGAAGTGATTAGATTTTGGAATCGATCCGGTACCGAACACGGATTCTGGATTATTTGCTGTATTTACTTTACATGAAGCATTACTTACGATCTTACGTTGACTTTCAAGTCTTTCTCTGATTATATTTCTTGAAAGCATGCTTATGGCTTCCGCGTAGGTTATGGCAGCGTTTTTGTTTCCAAAGTTTTATTTTCGTTTCTCCATTATTAATTTTACTCGGGTCTCTATCTTAGTAGAGACTCATAGATAAAGAAATCAAACTACATAAACAATTAGCAACAAAACCGTTCAGAAATTAAATAACACCAACATATTGAATAACAATAATAAATTTAATTTATCCTCGAGAACTTTTAGTTTTACTAATTTTGAATATATCGCTCCTATTTAAAATCTCTTACCTACTTGAAAATTGCATTTCTAGCTCTACCTTAAAGGAAGCTTTACTTCTTGGACTCACGTTTCTGTGCGCAACGATGTTGTTAAACCTCGGTTAACCACAACGTATGCATGTCCTTTCCGTTTTCTTTCACGCAAGGGTAGATTTTTCACTATAGACCTTAATGGTCGTAAATACACTATATAAGTGGATAGACTAAAACAGGCCTTCGTAGAGAAAGCTGTCCCTGTTCCCACTGCAGATGAAACAGACACAGCATTACAAACACGGCCCTCACACCCACCTTCACATTCCATGGCTACCGTTGGGATCGATCAGGTACCGGACAAGGATTCTGGATTATTTTTCCGGTTTTTCACTTAATTTTTGAGAGCGGTCGGGTTCATTTTGAGTATTTTCGTTTGTGAGAGTAGTTGAGTTTATTTCAGACATTCTCATTTAAAAAACCATCTCCGGCTAATCGTTGAGAGGAAGTTGATGTTGTCTTAGCGGAGGTTTGCGCTGAGTGCTCTTATTATTATTATTATTATTATTATTATTATTATTATTATTATTATTATTATTATATTATTATTATTTATTTATTTATTTACTGCCCACAATGGGCTAAACACAGAGGGGACAAACAAGGACAGACCAACGAATTAAGTCGATTACATCGATCCAGTACGTAACTGGTATTTAATTTATCGACCACGAAAGGATGAAAGGCAAAGTCGACCTCGGCGGAATTTGAACCCAGAACGTAACGTCAGACGAAATACGGCTACGCATTTCGCCCGGCGAAATTATTATTATTATTAGTAGTAGTAGTAGTAGTAGTAGTAGTAGTAGTAGTAGTAGTAGTAGTAGTAGTAGTAGTAGTAGTTGTAGTAGTTGTAGTAGTAGTAGTAGTAGTAGTAAGGCGGCGAACTGGCAGAATCGTTAGCTTGCCTTTCACCAATTGCCCACTGTGAGGTATTTTGCTGATTCCTTTCTATTACGCAGCTTCGTTACTGCTTTCGTGAAAGTTTCAACGCTGATTGCAGTTTTATTACTGGTGATGGTTCAGTATTCTCGTTTTATTGTGCCTAACTATGTGGCAGAATTAAAATCTTTGCTTTCGATCCAGATTTTAAACAGCAATTACATTCACATTTAGATATAACATCCAAGAATATCGCATTTATGATGCAAGTATGGATGGCATTGCGTAAGTAGGTCGAACTGTAATATAAACTTCGAACTGTAATCTAAACTTGTTTTATAAGCGCTTTGATAGTATGCAGCTGTGGAGGCGCAATGACCCAGTAGTTAGGGCAGCGGATTCGCGGTCGTAGGATCGCGGTTTCGATTCCCAGACCGGGCATTGTGAGTGTTTATTGAGCGAAAACACCTAAAAGCTCCACGAAGCTCCGGCAGGGGATGGTGGTGATCCCTGCTGTACTCTTTCACCACAACTTTCTCTCACTCTTTCTTCCTGTTTCTGTTGTACCTGTATTGCAAAGGGCCAGCCTTGTCACACTCTGTGTCACGCTGAATCTCCTCGAGAACTACGTTAAGGGTACACGTGTCTGTGGAATGCTCAGCCACTTGCTCGTTAATTCCACGAGCAAGCTGTTCCGTTGATCGTATCAGCTGGGACCCTCATCGTCGTAACCGACGGAGTGCTCCTATTATTGTATGCAGCTATAATGCAAGTATATATATAAATGTATGTTTCCATGAATATTTGCGATATTTAAATGAAGTCCGTTTTTTTCTTTTTAATTAAGGAAATTCCAGATATTTGAAAAGATAGGAGTTGTGTACAAATGCATGGCTGTGTATATAAATATGT
>NW_021834280.1:0-5000 GCF_006345805.1 Octopus sinensis
TGCATGTCGTTTAAGTCCTCCTGCCGATTACACTCTCTTCCACATGTCTGACTTACATACATACATACATACATACATACATACATACATACATACATACATACATACATACATACATACATACATGCATAGACCTAGATATGTAGACATACATGTAAGAACTCACATAAATGGGGTTGCAAGTAAAAAGTAAACCAAGAAGGAAGCAAACATTCTGCGCTAAAGTCAGACCGGTAACTTAAAATATAGAAATTTATTTCTATGAGACAACATGTGACGGACTCAAGTGAATATGAAATGTGATACAGACAATACTTTCGCAAAACACTGAAATAATATAAAGTAGATACTGGAAAAGTAGTTCGGAGGCACACGGGTGAAAGCATAGAAATGTGAACTGCATGAGCTGAAAGAAAAACTTACATTCAGAACAGAGAAATAAAAACATATAAATCTAACCCACCATCAGTCAGGCGCCCTCCCTCCCTGCGTCCAGAGGTCCTCCTTGCCAAGACTCCCCAGTTCCTTCTGTGTTGAACTGCAGGCATACAATCAGCCAAGCTCTGTTTCCAGACCATTCTTTGACGTCAATTATCCACAAACATCTCTACTCTCTTATTCACCACACTTCCAGTCGGGATGGACTTAGGCAATGATTTGTGGCGCATTCTATCACCAAAATATGATAACTTCTCGGACTTGATTCTCCACATTGTGTCATTGGACTTTCAGCTTTCCTAATACTCCAACGTTCATTACAGTGTCTTTTTAGTTTATTCTTCTCAATCTGCAAAAGATCCACATATCAACGTCAGCTATTTTCTTTTTCATTGCTCTGTATATAGTTCAGATTTCTGTCCCCGAGATCACAATCGACATAATATAACAAGATAATATAATAAATCTACCTTTATAACGCCAAATACTGAACAGTTTATTTGTCATAAATCCTAAATTTGTGCGCTTTAGTTTCATCGTAAACAACGCAATCTTTGTAAAAGGAATCCATCAGAAAAACCGTGTCTAAGCGACTTGACGTCCATATGAAGAAGACAGCGAGGAAGCTGTAAAGATAGAAGAGCTAAATCAGGGCTAATGTAAATATGTTGAACATAAATAATATAGAATTAATGGCACAGTATTGGAAAGTATCTCAACGAATAACGAACGGAAAATTCGTAATCCTAGATAATGTAACAGAATATTGGTTCCAGAATTTCACCTCTTATTCTCAAGATTTGATTACACTGCGTGAAAAAAGTACAAACTTGGTAAATGGTTGTCAACTGCCTCGGTCCCGTTGAAACTTCTGGGAACTTACGCAGACACCCTTGGACTACATCTCTGGAGCCACCAGGTCTTGTATTTGGGATCTTTGAGATAAAGGGGTAAAATTAAAATAATAAATAATAAATAATAAATAATAATAAATAATAAACGCTTTAGTTCCATATTGAAAATATTCCAATAAAAAGTTTTCCTGTATTTGCGGGTATTAATCCTTGTCAAAAGTTTTAGATATTTTACATGTAAGGGCACCAATATTCAGTCTGTTCGGGGACCCAGGATCCCTTCTGCTCAATCCTTCCATTACTCGTAATCAATCATTCCAAACCATAACCAAAACTTAGTACCCAATATCCTGCCAGAACATCATTTATGAGCTATATACTGTCCACTGCAATTTCTCCATAGAGGATCATTCTCCCACCACCAATATTTAGCATCTGAACAGGTGAGGTTGTGTGGGTGAGAAGTTTACTTCCCAACCACATGGTTCCAGGTTCAGTCCCACTGCGTGGTACCTTGGGCAGGTGTCTTCTACTATAGTCACAGGCTGGCCAAAGCCTTGTGAGTGGATTTGGTAGACGGAAACTGAAAGAAAGCCATCGTATATGTATGTATATGTATGTATGTATATGTATTTATATTTATATGTGTGTGTGTGTCTGTCGGTGTTTGTGTGTGTCTTTGTGTCTGTGTTTGTTCCCCACCACCGTTTGACAAGCAGTGTTGGTGTGTTTACGTCCCTGTGACTAAACGGTTCGGCAAATAGCGACCAATAGAATAAGTACCAGGTTTTACAAAAAATAAGTATTGGGGTCGATTCGTTCGACTAAAATTCTTTAAAGGGAAAAATTTGACAAGTCAGTCGGTCACTGGCTGACATTCGCTGACGATACATCGAAGAGGCCAGGGAACAGAAGAAAGAAGATATGCAACCAACACCAGAGCTGAAGACACCTCCGAAAGGGGGAGGGGGGCCCGCCACGTCAAAATGGTAGAGGATTAGGGGCCGAAACCGGACTTGGTTCCTTCTGATGATGTCTTGAGCTAACTGGATCCTGTAAAGGAGCTGTTGTGGTAGCAGACCACGAAACACGGTTGTAATTCTTTTCAATTAGGGTCCTTTTTCTTCGACTAAAACGACCCTTGCAGAGCGATGCTCCAGCACGGCCGCGATCCAGTGACTGAAAACAAAACAAAAAGACTTTGATTATATTGCTGCGTACATCATTTTCAAATTCGCCATTGCTGTTGTCTGATGGTTTTTCGCGTCACAGACGTTTGTCTTTCCTATTTTTATTACATAACTCGTTATTATCAGGTTAATATTATTTGACACGTCTATTATGTAATCACACTGCTTCACTTCATATGCTACTATTTAAAAAATGGCCATTATATATATTTTTTGATTATGCTCTGTTTTATTTATTTTATTCATATATTTATTTTCTGCTCCGACAGGGCGCTCCATCATGACCTCAACGTTGATAGAGAACACAAATAGAAAATCTAATAAAAAAAAAAATATATATATATATATATAATAGTATTGTTGTTTATATTTTGTTATAATTTGTGTGTGTGTATGTGTGAGTGTGTGTGAGCGAGTAAATGTTATGTTTTATGTGTTTGTTGGTTCTTTATTCCGTGGAGGTTCATTTCTTGTGCATATGCGTGTGTGTGTGTATGTGTGGTGTGTGTGTGTGTGTGTGTGTGTGTGTGTGTGTGTGTGTTCATATCTGTATGTGTATCTGAATCTTTTTTGTGTATGGGTGTGTGTATCAGGAGCTGTGAGTCAATGAATGTGTATGTGTATATAAATGAGCGTGTAGATATGTGAAACTGTGTGTACATATATATATGTGTGTGTGTGTGTGTGTGTGTATCTTTCATTGCGTCTATGCATGTGTGTATGTGCATTTCTGAAAGTATATATACACATATGCGTATGTGTATAGAGGTATGTGTGTGTACCTGTCATTGTGCACGTTGTCTATGTGAATGTATATGTGTGTGTGACTAAGTGTAGTTATGTGTGAAAGAATATGTGCGTATGACTGTGTGTCGATGCATATGTATGTGTGGCTGTGTGTATAGGTATGTATGTGTGTGTAACTAAAATTTTCAGCACCCAGTGTGTCTATAGCTATATGTCCATGTGTGTATACCTTTAGGCGTGGGTTTGTGTGTGTGAATGAATGTGTAAGTGGCTGTATGCGGCCGAGTGTGCACGTGTGGTGCATATGCATGTGTATGTTTCACTGTATTTGAGATTGCATAACGTATATATGTGTGCGCATGTGTACCTGTACGTGTTCGAGTAACTGCGTGCGTTTTTGTGTGTCACCGAGTATGAGTGTTTGATTGTATGTCTGTAAGTATGTATGCGTGCATGTAAGTGAGGGCGCGTGGCTTAGTGGTTAGGGCATTCGGCTCATGATCGTAAGGTTGTGAGTTCGATTCCTGGCGACGCGTTGTGTCCTTGAGCAAGACACTTTATTTCACGTTGCTCCAGTCCACTCAGCTGGCAAAAATGAGTTGTACTTGTATTTCAAAGGGTCAGCCTTGTCACTCTCTGTGTCACGCTGATTATCCCCGAGAACTACGTTAAGGGTACACGTGTCTGTGGAATGCTCAGCCATTTGCACGTTAATTTCACGAGCAAGCTGTTCCGTTGATCGTATCAGCTGGGACCCTCGTCGTCGTAACCGGCGGAGTCTTTAATGCGTGCATGTCCTGTTATGTGTGTATGCGTCTGTATGCATGTCTCAACACATGTATGTATATGGGTGTCTGGGTTTCGTTTGCGTCTGACGAAGACCTGAACGAATCTCTACGTGTGTCTATCTTCACACATGCGCAGACGTATGTATCAATGTTTGCCTGTGTGTGTATGCAATTGGAATATTTACACATAAGACTGAATGTGCGTCTGTAAGCGTGTGTTTATGTGAATGCGTGCATATGTGTCTATGTGAATGTGTGTGTGTGTATCTGTTTGTTTGCGTGTGTGTTTATGTAAGTATGACTGTGTAAAAGCGAGATCTCTTCGATTCTCAGTGTCTGTGTGTGCGTGGATTTGTGTGAGCGTGTCTGTATGTTTATATGTGAGTGACTGTGTGTGTGTGTGTGTGTGTGTGTGTGAGTGTGTGTGTGTGTGTGTGTGTGTGTGTGTGTGGTGTGTGTGTGTGTTTAAGCGTCTGTATGTATGTGGGTTTCTGCATGTATTTTGGAATATATAGCTTTGCCTGAACGTAAGAAGTAGTCAATCCGTGAATGGATGAATGACTGAAAGAATGAGCGAATAAGCAAATGAGCGAACGAGCGAATTAGCGAATGAATGAATGGAAATAAAAGGGAAGGAGAGGAGAAGGAAGGACCATAATTAGTTTTCCTCTCTTGAAAGGCAGAGTAACAGAATTTTCCCACTCAAGCTTTTTCTTGTGGAATGCATGGACACCCCTGTGTGATTTGTGTGTGTGTGTGCGTATACACACACACGCACACACATCTATATATACATACATATAGACATATATTTACATAGATACATATGTATACATAGATACACATTTATGTATATATATATTATATATATATATATATATATATATATATATTATATATATGTATATATATGTATATATATGTATATACATGCATGTGTGTGCGCGTGTATGTATATACACACACACACATATATATATGTA
>NW_021834280.1:10000-12500 GCF_006345805.1 Octopus sinensis
TTACAAAAATTCGTGGGGTTAACATCGATCAAGGGGAGATACTACCACATTAAAGGATATAACAGAGGATATATAATAGAAAGTAGAGAAATAAATTAGTAAATAAATAAATAGAAAAATTTCAACAACAATAGTAACAAGAAAAACAACAACAACAACAACAACAACAGAATAACAATTGCAACATCGACAACAACAACACAACAGCAAAAACAACAGCAGTAACAATAACAGCAGAAAGAATAAAAGTATCTTCAACTTGAATAAAGTTTTATCAGTATTTCAAGGAACTTTTTTGACGTTGAGGCCTGGCCGAATCGTTAGGCTGCCGGAGAAAATGCTTGGTAGCATTTCGTCCGTCTTCACGTTCTGGGTTCAAATACTGCGGAGGTCGACTTGCCCTTATCCTTTCATGGTGGATAAAATAATTACCATTTGAGTTGTGAGGTCGACGTAATTGACATTTCTCCCCCCTGCCCCGAAATTGCTGGCCTTGTGCCAAAGTTTTCAAGAAGTATTTCAAGCATTTTTAAGGCGGTGACCTGGCAGAATTGTTAACGGTATTTCGTCCATCTTTACGTTCCGAGTTCAAGTGCCACCGAGGCCGACTTTTCCTTTCTACCTTTTGGGATCCATAAAGTAAGTACTGGGGTCGATGTAATCGACTGGTCCCCTCCCTTGAAATTTCTGGCCTTTAGCTAAAATTTTAAATCAATATTTTATGTATTTTTGACAAAAATGTGGGCGTAGGCTTGGTTGTGTGGTAAAAAGGTTGCTTCCCAACCATATTGGTCCGGGTTCAGTCCCACTATATGGCACCTTGGGCAAGTGTCCTCTCTGCTACCCACTGCTACCTATATCCCCACCAACACCAAAACTATCACCAGCCACTCAACCAGGTATAAGTGAGGGAATGAAATTTGCAAACCCATTTTTTCAGGAGGTTGTTAAAAGCGTTTTCATTGCACCCCAACCCCAGCTCCAAAATAAGATTACTGGGTGCATTTGCATCCTTGCGGTCCCTGTTCCCAACCCTATGCAACCTGGATCCAACCACAAAGTCTCTTCGTTGTTGGTCAGTCTGCTAGAAATAACTCAACCGAATTGATCTCCATTAAATCACAGCCTACAGTCTCAGGAGACATTGGATAATGTAGACGTTGGTAGACTTAGCCAGTAATGTTTATTTTTTATGAAGGGCTGGATGGTCACGAATGAAACGGCATTTATGATAGGGCTCCTTGATCAAAACTGTTGCTTCTTGTTACTGTTTAACCAGAGATGACCCAACGCTTTTCATGTTTGTGTGTCTGTGTTGTTCCCCCCAACATCGCTTGACAAACGATGCTGATGTGTTTACGTTGCCGTAAATTAGCGGTTCGGCAAAAAGCGACCGATAGAATAAGCACTAGGCTTACAAGGAATAAGTCCTGGGTCGATTTGCTCGACTAAAGGCAGTGCTCCAGCATGGCCACAGTCAAATAACTGAAACATGTAAGAGAGTAAAGAGTAAAAGAGTGTCTAAATCTTGTATGGACCCCGCAGAGATTTGTGTGGGCGCTGTTTGAGGACCCTTGATAAAGATAAAGGGTTAGTCAGACGTGAATTGCTTTCAGTTATGTATGAGTTTAAACAACACCATCAACAGCAGCAACAGAAACGGTGAGAACAGCGTCGCGAGCAGTAACAGCAGTATCAACTCCATCTGCAGCAGCAGTAATAGCAGCAGCAGCAACAGCATCAGCAGCGGTGGCAGCATAAACAACATCGGCAGCGAGCACATTCGACGGCATATCACATCAAAAACACAATATGATTTCACTGCAGTGGTTGGATTACAAGGAGGATGGTTTACGTAGGACTTCGTTTCGGAACAACCTGAAAGTTTGGTGAGAATTTTTTTATCGACAAAAGGAAAGACGAAAAGTAAGAAGGAAGGAAAGGAAAAAAAGTAAGTAGAAAAAGAATGAGTGAAAGAAAAAGTGAATGAGTGAGAGAGAGAGAAGGAGAGAAGAAAGAATGAAAGTGAGTTTAGATAACAATAAATAAACGTTTAAAGAGAAATATATTTGGATAATTAACACATTATATTATATTAATAATATAACATAATATGATATTATATAATATAATACAACATGGTAATATTATATATATATGTGTATATATATATATATATATATATTGATAAAAATGGTAAGATAACAAAAGAAAGAAAGAGACCTCAATATTATGTAAATAGAGGAATTTATCTGTAATTGTAATATGTGACAATTATTCGGTAGCCAAGATAAAACTCCGAGTTTCGGACGCCGAGGTGCACATATACGTGTGTGTGTCGTGTATATGTGTACAAAATATATACATATACATACCTGTGCACACACACAAACATACACACACACACAAACAAAAACACACGCATATACACACACTGATGTATATATACGCACAAAGATGTATAGTTTACTTTTTCAAATTTGAAAACACGTGCGCGTTT
>NW_021834280.1:15000-25000 GCF_006345805.1 Octopus sinensis
CTTTGCATCTTTTAAGTTAAAACATGTGTTTGTGTCAGTTTGACTGCTATTTCAGCAGGTTGGTACTGCCTGTAGAACTCTTAATATATACATATATATATATATATATATATATATATATATATATAGGGAGAGTTTACGAAAAAAACGAAAGGCGAAGACAGGTGGTGTATATATATATATATATATATATATAATATATATATGCTTCCACGACTGCTTCACGATCGCTGTTGGTGTGTTTACATCCTTAGCTGCTCAGGAAAGAAATGACTGAGAGAACAGGTATCAAACTTTAAAAAGGATTTCTCGGGTCGATTTGCTCGACTAAACCCTTCAAGGCAGTGCCCCAGCATGGTGGCTGACCAATGACTTAAACAGGTAATAGATAAAAGATTATATATATATATACTTTGATTTGTTTCAGTCATTTTGCTGCGGCCATTTTGGAGCACCGCCTTCAAGGATTCTAGTCGAACAAATCAACCTCAGGACTTACTTTTTTTAAGCCTAGCAGTTATTCTATCATCAGTCTTCTTAGCGCGAACTGCTAAGTTACGGGGACGTAAACACACAAACACCGGTTGTCAAGTGGTGATGGTGGGGGAAAAATGCACATATAGATACCCTCCCCTACATATATATATATATATACGGTGGGCTTCTTTCAGTTTCCGTGTACCGAATCCATTCACAAGGCTTTAGTCGGGCCGAGGCTATAGTAGAAGACACTTGCCGAAGGTGCCACGCAGTGGGACTGAACCAGAAACCATGTGATTACCACACAGCCACGCCAATATATATATATATTATGCAATACATGTCTACAAGTATGAATGTGCACGCAAATATATATTGTTTACGGGGTTTTACTTGTCGCGGTTGAAGCCATGCTAGGACAGAGTGGAAGTTCCATGTAATACGAGGTGGCATCAGAAAGTTCCCAGACCAGTTATGTTTAATAAAGAATAACTTATTTGCTTAAGTTTTAACATCATCTCCTTCGAAATAGTCACCTTGCGCAGCAATGCACCTGTCCCAGTGTCCCTGCTACTTTTGGAAATCCGGCCTGGAAATCCGAGGACCGTCTGCGATTCCCTCTGGATTTCGACAACGGTGTTAAAACGGTACATTTTTAGCTGCATTTTCATCATCCATAGATGCTAAATCTGGTGAATAGGGAGGGTGCAGAAACGATACCTATTTTGTTTTTGGCGAGAAACTCACGAGTAGAGAGAGCTCATGCTAGGGTGCATTGTGGTCGTGAAGAACCCAACTGTTCGCAGGCCACAAATCCAGTCGCTATCGCCGAATGTCTTCCCTGAAACGCTTCAAAACGTCGCAGTTGAACTCTTGGTTGACAGTCTGGCCCTAAGGGACACATTCTCTATGAACAATGCCACGGGTGTCGAAATAATGATGAGGATGTTCTTGATTGAGCTACGACTCTGTCGTGAGCCCGTGCCACTTGAAACATTGCCTGGTCACCGTAAGGTTGCCGAAGCATGCTCAATGTTTCTGAAGCAGACTTCACAAGTTTAACGCCAAATTTCATGTTGGCCTTTTGTTCCAACTTCCTGTCTATGAGAAAAATCTCAGCATAAAATATACACGTGATCACAAAAACACTAGCTCTCACTCCACACGCAACCATGTGCTGCCACCTGTTGGCGTGCTGCAGAACTGGTCTGGGAACTTTTTTTGATACCACCTCGTATATGATATCACTGAGTAGTTACAATAGCCGACCAGGTCTGTCTGTGCCCTCCATCGCTGGTGGTCCCGTGTCAGAGGGTCTGACAAAGAACCGCCAGCAATAGGGAGCACTGGTCGAGCTGGTCAGCTCTACGCATGATGATGTCTCTGAATGACCACAAACCTAGGATGAACCCCAGCCTCATGAAGCATGAGCATGAAGCAAATAAGATAGTGCGGTTACAAGGTCTTCTTTCGTTGTTTATAAGTTATACAAGCGATGGTGTGTCGTACGTTACGTATTATTCTCACACAATCAAAAATGCATGAATATCTGCGCGCGCGCGTGAGTGTCAGTCAGTCTGCGTCCTTCATCGTTTATTTTTTACTTGATTTAATCATTATACTGCGGCCCTGCTGGGGCAGCGCCTTGAAAAATTTCAGTTGAATAAATCGAGATTCTTTTTGTTGTTTTGGCGGGTGCTTATTCTCTCGGGCCCTATTCCCCAACCGCTATGTTATAGGGACGTAAATACTAAGATCGGTCGTCAAGCAGTGATGAGGAGGACACATTCATACATACATGTGGGGTGTGTGGGTCGATGATTAGGGCATTTGGCTCACAATCGTAAGTTCGTGGTTTCGATTTCTGGGGGTGCGTTGCATTCTTGAGCAGGACACTTTATTTCACGCCCCTATACTCCAACCAACTGGCAAAATGAGTAGTACTTGTATTTCAAAGAGTCCAGCTTTGTCACTTTCTGTGTCATGCTGAATCTCCCTGACAACCACGTTAAGGTTGCGCATGTCTGTGGAGTACTCAGCCACATGCATGCTAATATCACGAGCAGGCTGTTCGCTCGATAGGATCAGCTGGAACCCATTTCAGCGTAACTGACTCACAAGGCTTAAGCTCGTCCGTGGCTCTAGTGGAAAACACTTGCTCAAGGTGCCACACACACACACACACACACATATATATATATATATATATATCAGCGTGATCACCGTGACCGACGAGGCTATCCGATTTTGCTACACATCGCTGGTCACAATGCACTTCGCATTGTTTTAGCCTTCAAACGACGCCGCCCCGCTGGCTAAGCGAGCAGGCCAACAGAAGAAAGAGTGAGAGAAAGTTGTGGCGAAAGAATACAGCAGGGATCACCACCAACCCGTGCCGGAGTCTCGTGGAGCTTTAGGTGTTTTCGCTCAATAAACACTCATAACGCCCAGTTTAGGAATCGAAGCCCCTAACCACTGGGCCATTGCGCCTCCACGCATTCATTATATAAGTATACATAAATACACACACACACACATATGTATACATACCTGCCTATGTATGCAAAAATATGTACGCGCGTATGCATGCATGCATACATACATACATACATATATATATATATATATATATATATATATATATATATGTATGTATAATGGAAAACAGTATATGTATAGAAGTATACCAGCATTTGTCTCATATAAAATTCTTTTGGAAATGTAAAGTCTCTCTGGAACCATATCAACGGTTGTGGAACTGTCGTTTGCAATTTCTACCTGAACTGATAATGCCAGCAAAAATACCAAACCACCTGCCTACATACATATCTTCCTACCCATCTTTATTCCTTACCTACCCGCATACCCCAATACAATAAAAATATGTAATAAGATCTTTTCTCAAGTTTAAAAAGGGGACATTGTTTTTTGGGGTTTTTTTTTTCTTTTCCACATTACAACGATGGAGCCTGGTATCTTTGTTAGAAATCAGATCCTTCTGCAAAGGAAGAATTTAGATAAGAATTTAAATAAATAAAAACAGAAGAAAACGTCCCCCCACACACACACACAACACAAACACACACCATATATAACTCCCTAGCTACCTACGTAATTACATACAGACCTTCATACAAACTACGATTATATACGTGTATACATCTACACCTTAATATACAGGGCGTCCCAAGAGGTCGCGCACCATTCTGGTTTTCATTTAAATTAAATTGAAGCATTTTCTTTTATTGTATTTTTTCTGCATGTTTTATTGTAGAGGGTGCTCAATTTGAGCATTTGTTATGATTAATTTCAATAAAGTGGTTTTGAAATCAAGAGGGGTGTAAAAAACCAGGGTGGAGCGCGACTTCTGGGACACCCTGTATATATACATATATATGTGTGTGTACGTGTGTATATATACATATATACATATGTGTGTGTACGTGTGTATATATACATATATACATACACACGTACACACACATACACTCACACACACACACACACATCTTCATGCAGACAAGCATGCATTTATATATACAAACATAAACGCATATACATCTATTTACATATCTACAAACATACTTGCATACTTGCAAGCATATATTTAAAATCATATTTGGATATATGCCATTTTAGAAGTTTTCATAAGTACATACATACGTGCATAAAAACATACACACACATAGATACATATATTCACACATACATAACATAAACACATACATACATTCATACATATATACATGCATACATACACACATACACAAACTTACGTACATACATACAAACAAACATAAATACATACATGTATTCGCACATACATAACCAAATATCTACCTCCGTGCACACCTGTCTATTTACCTGCATATTTACCTGTCTATTTACATATGCGCCTCTACCTATATACAAACGCATCACAATCACTAACAATCTCTCTATCGATCTTTTATTGATAAACTCTTTATTTATCTTTCACACTGTTAATGCCTGTCATATACAGCCGTGTGTGCGCGTGTGTGTGTGTGTATGTGTGTGTGTTAAGGCGCGTGGTTTACTGGTTAGGGTATTCGGCTCACAATCATAAGGCCGTGAGTTCAATTCCCGGCGACGCGTTGTGTCCTTGGGCAAAATACTTTATTTCACGTTGCTCCAGTCCTCTCAAAAAAGTGAGGAGAATCTGGATTTCAAAAGGGGTCAACCTTGTCACATTCTGTGTCACGCTGAATATCTTTGAGAACTACGATAAGGGTACATCAGTCTGTGGAGTATTCAGCCACATGCACGTTAATTTCACAAGCAAGCTATTCCGTTGATCTGATCACCTGGAACCCTCGTCGTCGTAGCAACGGAGTGTCAGTTACAAACACACACACACATACACACGCATATATATAAAATCTATATATAACTTTTACTTGTTAGAGACTACGGCCACGCTGGGGCACCGTCTTCAAAATGTTTTGGTGGAACTGATTGAGCCCAGTAACTATTCCATCGATTACTTCTGCCGAACTACTAAGTCACTGGGACATAGACACACCAACACCGGTTTTCAAGCGGTGGTTGGTGACAAACACATACAAATACACACTCACACACACACATGCACACACAGAGACAAACACACACACACACGACGGTCCTCTATTTGTGTCCATCTACAATATCCACTTACAAGTCTTGGGTAGAAGACATTTGTCCAAGGTACCATGCAGTGAGATTGAACCGGAAACCATGTAGTCTTTAGTAGAAGATATTTGTCCAAGGTTCCATGCAGTGAAATTGAACCGGGAACCATGTGGTTGGTAAGAAATTTCTTATCACAGACATTCACGTTTGCATTTTGATGTGTTTTGTTTGTATGTATGAATACTTGGGCACATGCAGAGACGCATAGTCTCACCAGGGAGAGATCGGGTGTGGTCACATTTGGAGAGGGATAAGCTTCGCTTGTGTATGAAATGCGATGATGTCATGCGCATCCAAAGCTGTCGGTAACGTCCAAGAAATAGAGAAGAAAAATAAACGACTGTTGAAAGAGGGAGAGAGAGAAGGAGAGAGGAGGGGGCTGAGGTACTGGACGGGTTCTTAATTTGTTGACCCTGCAAGGTAATGTTCACTTCGGGTTGGGTTAGAACTCAGAACAACGTAAAAAGCGGCAACTCATACGGTAATGTTTCTGTCAAACTCTCTCACGACTCTGCCATGCTACTTTTCTCTTTGTCTTTCGCTCTCTCTATCTCTCCCCTCCCTCCCTCCCTCTCTCCCTCCCCTCTGTCCTTCTCTCTCTCTCTATCTATCTCTCTATTTACCTATCTATCTATCTATCTATCTATCTATCTATCAATCTATATTTAGATAGATACATAGAATTGGAATAGGGGTAGATATATATGAAGACGAGTACAATACGTTCTTCACTGTGTGTGTTTCTCTGTGTGTGTGTGTGTGTGTGTGTGTGTGTACAAGAATTTCAGATATTTACATTACTGCACTGATAATCCAACAGGTAAGTTGTGCATTCTAATCTGGTTGTATAATCTATCTATCTGTCAGTCTGTTTGTCTGTTTGTGTATCGATTTGTATATTGATCTATTTGTATGTTTGTCAGTCCCTCTGTTTTCCTATCTACCTACCCATCAATTTATTTGAGTGAGAGTGCGTCTGTTTAACAGTCAATCTATCTATCTATCTATCTATCTATCTATCTATCTATCTATCTATCTATCTATCTATCTGTCTGTCTGTATGTCTGCCTATCTGTCTATCTATCTGTCTATCTATCTATCTATCTATCTATCTATCTATCTATCTATCTATCTATCTATCTATCTATCTATCTATCTGTCTGTCTGTCTGTCTATCTATCTATCTATCTATTTATCTATCTATCTATCTATATATCTATCTATCTATCTATCTACCTACCTATCTATCTATCTATCTATCTATCTATCTATCTATCTATCTATCTATCTGTCTGTCTGTCTGTCTGTCTGTCTGTCTATCTATCTATCTATCTATCTGTCTGTCTGCCTGTCTAACTATCTATCTGTCTCTGTCTCTACCTGTCTATATGTCTCTCTCTCGCTCTCTATCTATCTATATGTCTGTCTGTCTGCCTCTCCCTCTCTCTCTCTCTCTCTCTATCTATCTATTTATCTATTTCACTCTCTTTTTCTCTCTAGTTATTTTTGTTACCTCTCTGCCTATCCGTTTATCTGTTTGTATACTGTCGCATCTTCGTAACCTAATGTATACCTTAATGAATGTATCTAAATACGATATATTTATATATTATCTAACGGTTATACGTCTCACATATGTCTGTGACCTGGTGGTTAGTGTGTTGAAGTCAAGTTCTTAAAGTTTTAGTATCGATGTGCGAAAACTCTGGCGGGTTTGGGATTTTTCGGAATTGATTTCGTATAGTTCCAGTCCACTCGGCTGAAAATGAAAACCAGCGGAAGCTGGCAGCCCACCCTGCCACAGGTTGACGTTCCGCTCAATGTGGTTATTGTACTCAAAATTCCATAAAGCTCACGCCGCCCTAACATTGGTAGAAAACCCGGAAGAAAAAGAGGTGTGTAAGAGGCAGGGCCGGATTAAGACCCATAGCAGCCCTAAGCTCTTAGAAGGTTTTGTAGTCCCCATTTATATGCAATTCAAAATATAAACGATAATACACTGCAATTTAAATTTTTATTTATCAAAACGAAACAAAACTTCGTTCATATTTGAAAAGTTTTCTTCTACTTTTTTTATTGCAAAGTCTTTGCTCAGATCTTTAGAATTAATCTTCCATAACACATCTGATAATTATATTTCTGATCATGTAAACCACTTGAAATATTATATTGGCAAGTAGGTCTGCTTTGCCATTCCTCTTTCAGGGTCGATATAATAAGTACCAGTTGAATACTGAGGTCTATGTAGTCAACTTTGTCCCTCACCACAAAGTTGTGAGCCATGAGCCAAAATTTGGAGCTAATAGCATTTTAGCAAGTTTAAAGCGATGTCTTTCGTCTCGTAAACACTTACCATTTCTGTGGTGCCTCCCACTTTCCTTGATGTTCTAAGTACGTGCTTTTTTCGCCTAACGGTTAATCCAGTGCTGGTAGGAGGGAATAAAGGAAGGCGGTTTTTCCTACTTTCAGTCCAAGGTGACAAGGGGTAGCTTAGTTCCACATTCTTGCACTCAGCGTCTCGGACCTTAGGGTACTTGTCGATCCCTCGTTCGTAATATTTATTTCCATGACTGAAGCTAATCACATAAATACACGCACACAGGCTTACATAATTCAATTCCCTGTGTGTGTGTGTGTATGTGTGTGTATGTGTCTGTGTGTGTCTGTGTGTCTGTGTGTCTGTGTGTCTGTGCGCGTGCGAGCGTACGTATGTAGCTATTTATCTGTTCGTGAATGAACGACATCGCTTGCCTAACATCATTATAACGCCGATAAAATTGAAGCAGGTACGATCACCATTCAGGTACCAAACACACACACACACATAAACACACACACAAACACACAAACACACACACACACACACACATACATGCACACACATACACACACACAGGGACAAACAGAAATACGCGCATACAACGGCAAAAAAGCACATGCACGCACACATATATACACTGATACAAACATATACACACGCGCACACATACACAACACGCACACATTTATTCATACGTACACGTACGTACGCGCACATACACAACCAATCTTACAGATGCACACATGCAGGAGATAACACTTATCATATACTACTACTACTACTACTAATAATAATAATAATAATACTAATAATAATAATAATAATAATAATAATAATCAGTGGCTCTCGTGGCTTCTGATCTTAACTGATTGGAAGTGTTATCATGTACATTGTTTTGTCTTGGTATAAAAGATGGGCTACAGCAAATATTCTGCTCAATACCACAGATTTGCTTGTCAGTTGTTTGACCATAACCAGTTGAGCATGTCCCCGAGTGGCTGACAATATGTGCATCTCTGATCACGAGCAGAAGTAGTGGGGGAGCATCATAGCCATGTGTTGAGAGGGATTCTTTGGGGTTTGAATAATTCACCTCTGGAAACATGGGTGGTTCTTTCAACATCCTTAAACAACCCTTATTCAGGGACCTTTTGAGTGGGATGGGTTACTCAACCTGAAGAAAATTCTAACTGGGCCCCACCTGCAAGGTCATGTGCTGTTTATCTTGATATGAGATCACCATGTCGCGCACATATGGTTGTGAAGCATGTGCCTGGTGTACCCTTATCAGACGGGTAGTCATGATGGGTATACTGGGCTTCGTATATTTTACCCCAGTGTCACTTTGATGACATGAACTGCTCTCTCACTCAATAATAATAATAATAATAATAATAATAACGTGTCCTAGGAATGATAGCAAAAGCGGCTGATTACTACCTAGTTCAGATACCAGGAAACCCCAAAATGGCAGAAATCCAAACGATAGAGCTCATGGGACCTGCCCATATCCTACGCAAAATAATTTCTATGTAATCTCAAGTTTTAAAACAAACTCGTAATGTTCTTATGGTTTCTTAAACGTTCTCTAGAACAACACTTATGTACAAAACCAAATATATGGCACCCTAGGCATAACACCAACATGAACTTCTAACTTGTTGTCTCACGAGGTCTCTGGGTGAGACTTGGAGCCAACTTGTACAAATGCAAAGCAACAGTCAAGCATTTATACTTTAACATTATTCAACTGATATGTGGTGTGTGTGTTGTGCGTGCGTGTGTATGTATGTATTTATGTGTGTGTGTGTATTATAATGTGAATCCTCGTCCACTTGTATGTTGTTGGCAATGTAATATTCTTGTCGTTGCTATTATGTTGTCGCATTATTCCGCGTCTTGTAATATTCTTGACTCGTCAGTCGTGCGGTCGCTGACGGCTCCGCTAGACAATGACTTTTAAACGTCTCCTTTGACAGTTACACGAACTCGTATATAACACGCAACTGACACTCACTTCAATTGACAACTTGTACAACGACTCTACTACTACTACTACTAACATATTACAACAACCTGTTGTCTGACTTTACAGTGGCTGATTCATACCACTTTGTCACATGAGAAGGGGAGTACCATTTTCACTACAACTATATATATATATATATAAAAGGGAAAGTTTACGAAAATAAACAAAAGACGAAGGCAGGTGGAGTACAAACAAACAAATGTATTAGTATAACGCTCAGGAATAGAAAAAGTATTTTACGTTTCGAGCCTACGCTCTTCCACAGAAAGATACACAGAAAAAAAAAACGAGAGAAAAAAATACACACATACACACACACATATATATATGTAACCACATGTGAATCGTTGGCGATTTTCTTCCTCCGTCTTCCTTTTCTATTGGACTTTCTTCTGTTCTTGAAGAAGAGCTTTGCTCGAAACGTTAAACCATATTTATTTCCTTCCCTAAGCGTCTGCTAATACGTTACATGTACCACG
>NW_021834280.1:27500-42500 GCF_006345805.1 Octopus sinensis
ATAGATAAATATATATATATATTTGTATATATATATATATATATAGGCACGCACGCACACACACACATATAGATATATGTATATGTATATGTATGTATTTGTGTGTGTGTATGTGTGACTGTTCGCTATACAAAAGGAGAGAACTTTGCAAGAAAATTCTTTAGTTCTCTGAATCGTTAATCCTACTCAACGAACACATTCGCTCTACAGACTTGCCCACCATACACACACACACACACACACACATATTTATATATACACGCGAACGCACACACAAAGAAACAGATGCGCACGCACGTATACATGCACACACAAGCACACACGCATAAACACAAACACACATACTCGCGAGCGCACAATCTGTACTTAATGAATAACGAATGCTCTGTTAGTAGAGAGTTTTGAAATCTCTAGCTACTAAGACATTGTGCAATTCCGTTATTCCCTTAATTCGTCCATTGCCGTTACAGTGGTCTACTCTCGAAAATACCACCTCTGGCCCTGAAGCATAAAACGAACGGAAGAATTAATACATCTCTCTCTGTTTTCTTGTTAGTCACCTAGTGCTGAATCTCAGCTCACTAATTGATGAAGAACTATTGACCGAAGCGTTTTAGGCTTCTTTTTCTTCTATTAACCCCATTCAATATATTCCACTACCTGTATTATTTAGTTGTTTCAACCCAGTCATTTGCTTACAAAGATCACGTGTCTCATACTTTAGTTGTACCGAATACTTTGCCTGAAATGTTATTTCATCAGAATTGCATTCCTTCTTAACCGATTTTCTCCCTAACGTATCTCCTATAACCGATCTTCAGTAATTCAAGTTGAATATTAATTTATCTTCAAGAGATCATCGTGTACTGAAACTGAGGCAATTACATTCTGGAAGTCGAAGTCATTTCAGCCATTTTGCAACACACAAACGCGGTTATCTTCATTCATTTTTCCCGTTTATTTCTTAATCTGTCTGCAATTTTGTTACTCTTCTGCGATATGATCACTAAAATAATTCCACTGTATCTCGTTAATCTATCTCGGTTTCCTCTTAACGAGGTTTTTAAAACGTTATTTTTATTGTCCTGTTTAATATCAATTTAAGTAACGGTGGCCATGTTTTATCACGGAGCCACTTAAACGAATGCAGTCAACTAATTCAGAAACACTTCTGCACAAATATAGACCCAATGTCGTCTCCTAAATGAACTCTTCCTGCTCTCTGACTTTTCTACTGATACTATTAAGTTATGGAGTCCTTTGACCACACAAACTATATACCACATCTATCTATGTTCATATTGGACACACTCGTATATTTCCCTTTGTCATCCCATCTTCAATTTCTCATTCACAGATCATATACTAACCTGGTTTCTTTTCCCCAATTTACATTCTCATTTCTGTACACCTCTGAAAACATTTCCTCTAACCCATATTTCCCCTGTAAACGTCAACTCATTTCATTCTGACTGAATATAAAATTTGGGGAAGACTAAACAAGTCCTGACCATTTACGCTCCTTCGCAGATTAACTTTCACTGAAGTCCTTCTGCTAAATATCGGTTTCTAACGAAAGCGAAAATTTGCTTACAAAAATTACGGATCTCATATTTTAGTTGTATTTAATCTAATTGATTTTGGTGTATTTGAAATCAGCATGTAAACAGCCGGAACAAATACCGGAAGTTATTTTGTCCAATGTTTTAAAGATTCAGCCAACCCGGGACCTCCCCCACGCTAATAGTTTATAACATTGGCACTGGACCAACAAGTTGCTAGGAGGCGGTTAGTCGATTAATTCTCAGTCGCGTGTTTTCTTTATATAAATCGCCCGATCTTGTTAGAGACAAGAGATTGAGAGGAAATGCGGTTAATCGAGCATAAAAGTCATAATGTAACTATTGCATGAATACGGATAAAATTTACTGATACAATGCAACGGTCGTCGGTGTACGTGGTAAACATGGTTTTTACCTGTTGTTGATTTTTACCTGTTGTCGTGTCACATGACAAAATCTGTTGATTTTTACCTGTTGTCGTGTCACATGACAAAATCTGTTGATTTTTACCTGTTGTCGTGTCACACGACAAAACCTGTTGATTTTTACCTGTGGTCGTGTCACATGACAAAGTAATCACGTTGAATACAGTCACGTTTATTGCATGCGTTTTCACATTTATTCACAAAATATCGATTCCTAGGCATTTAATTCCTAATTGAATCATAAATAAATGATAAATAGATCGTTGCTAAATGATATCTCCAAATTCTAACTGACTAATTGAAGTATTAACCGCCATTAGCCTTGAAAATCAAAGGAAGAAAAAAATATGGAGGGTTTTACTTGATGAAGCGCAGAAATACATGGGGAAAACTGAAAGTGTTTTAGCAGAAAATTCTTTCTAAAATGAGACTAATGTTGGTTTCTGGCAGAGAAAAATGCTTAGTTCTAGTTAGCGAGCTCCAAATAACTGTAGTATTTTAATTACAGTTCCACGCGGTTCAAGATTTGGTGACAACTGCAGACATCTGCGAAATGGTTGAGGAATACGATACTTCATCGACTTTGGACGGATGAAAGGATAAATTGACCTTTCAGCGGAAAGTGAATACACAATTTTAAGAGTAGAAATACAGAATGTGATACGATATTTTGTCTGATACTAACGATTATATCAATTCATGAACTGTCCTCAGATGCTCAATTTGTTTTCAATTTTCGCACAGGGCCAGCAATTTTAAGGTTGGGGTAAATCAGTTCCTCAACCCCTCCTTCCGCTCAGTAGGTACTTATTTGATCGACTCCCAAAAGAATGAAGAGCAAATTCGACCACGGTGGGGTGGGATTTGAATTCAGAACATAAAGAACCGGACGAATATACTTAAACATTTTGTCCGTGACGCAATCGATTCTGCTTGTTCGCTGCCTGATGCTAAATAACAACACTGACTCTAAATAATACCATGAGTAATCGCTTTCATCACCAAATTTTCCGACCGACTATTTCTGACTTGAGGCCGACTGTCAAAGTTTTCGACACGTTAGATAATATCAAACATTCATACAACACTTGGTGTGACAATCTGCTTTCAAAGTTTCCGATTATATCTGGTGTGAGAAACGGCTGTCAAAGATTCCTCCTGCCTATAAAGTATTTACAACTTTAGCAATATAGATGACAAACTTTCGAATGTAATATTAGCTTACTGTGCATTCCGATGCATCAGTATTATGTAAAATTCTTGGCTACAGTTGATGCGTCATTTTAATACATTTCTGGGTCTGATTTCAGTAAAAGCCAACACGAAAGTACATCATAGCTCCTTTTCGATAAGTAGTTTAGCACTTGTCAACAAGCCTTGTATGATGGTGCTAGATATATCTTTTGGCGCTGTTTCGGCATAGCTTCCACTTAGAATACCAACACAAAATCCAGGCCATGCTGAATTTATCCAGATCAATGTAAGAAATCCTACATAAAATCTTACCTGTTTAAAATTTTACTTGATGATGGGGTATCACGTGTTATGATGTAATCTTCTATGAATGCATTAATAAAATTCTTCCAAAATTATACTAAATTTTAAGCGCCATTTGTATTTAATTTTTATACATATATATATATATATATATATATATATATATATATATATATATTATATATATATATATATATATATATACGTATATATATATATACACTCTCTTTTTACTCTCTTATATATATATGTATGTATAAGAGAGTAAAAAGAGAGAGTATATATATATATATATATATATATATAACTGTCAGAATTGTGGGAGCGTCGGATCTGTGGTGCTTCACAGAATTGTTGTTATGCTCTTTTTAATGATGATTATGCTCCGTATCAAATCACATCACGTGGTCTAGAATGAGGAGTGTATTGTTGTGGTTTTGGGCTTTTCCTGCCCTGTAATTTACCAAATGGGCGAAAGAAATCGATAGAATAAGTACCATACTTAAGAAAACAAAAAGCAAAAAGCGTAAGTACTGGGGCGATTTGTTTCGACTAAAACTCCAGCATGGGCACCGTTGAATAACTGATTCACCTAAAAGATAAAGATAGCTAGCATCTTCGAGATTCCCCCTTCATCTTTTTCTCATTCCTCGTTCTGATCCTCGTCTTCCCTCATTCCTCCTCCTGCTCCTCATCTTCCTTCGTTCCTCGTTCTGCTCCTCATCTTCCTTTGTTCTTCGTTCTGGCCTTCATCTTCCCTCATTCCTCCTCCTGCTCCTCATCTTCCTTCGTCCCTCCTCCTGTTCCCCATCTTCCCTCATTCCTCCTCCTGCTCCTCATCTTCCTTCGTCCCTCCTCCTGTTCCCCATCTCCCCTCATTCCTCGTTCAGCTCTTCTTCTTCCCTCATTCTTCCCTCATTCCTCGTTCTGCTCCTCATCTTTCCTCAATCTTCATTCTGCTCCCCGTCTTCCCTCATTCCTCGTCCTGCTACTCATCTTCCCTCGTTCCGCGATCTGCTCCTCATTTCTCCTCATTCTTCATTCTGATCTTCCTCTTCCCCCATTCCTCCTTCTGCTCCTCATTTCCCATCTCATCATTCTGCTCCTCATCTTCTCTCATTCATCATCTTCCTTCGTCCCTCGTTCTATTCCTCTTCTTCCCTCATTCTTTATTCTGATCTTCAATCTTTCTTCATTCTTTATTCTGCTCCTCATCTTCTTTCATTCCGCGTTCTATTCCTCTTCTTTTCTCATTCTTCGTTCTGCTTATCATCTCCCCTCATTCCTGATTCTTCTCATTTCCCATCATTCTTCATTCCATTCCCCTTCTCTCATTCTTCGTTCTGCTCTTCCTCTTTCCTTCGTTCCTCGTTCTTCTCCTCATCTTCCCATCATTCCTTCTTCTGATCTTCATCTCTCCTCATTCCTCGTTCAGCTCCTCTTCTTCCCTCATTCTTCATTCTGCTACTCATCTCCCCTCATTCCTCGGTCTGCTCCTCCTTTCCTATCATTCTTCGCCCTGCTCCTCATCTTCCTTCGTTCCTCGTTCTTCTCCTCATCTTCCAATCATTCTTCGCCCTACTCTTCATCTTTTTCTCATTCCTTCTTCTGCTCTTCCTCTTTCCTTTGTTCCTCGTTCTGCTCCTCATCTTCCTTCGTTCCTCATTCTATTCCTCATCTTCCGATCATTCTTCGCCCTGCTCTTCACCTTTTTCTCATCCCTCCTTCTCCTCTTTCCCTTCCCATTATAACCAATCCACATCAATCCACATCCAACCGCGGATGCGTGTTTCTATGCATTGTGACTTGCTTCTTCATCTTCCCCTCTTCATATCCTTCAGCTCATCCGTCGTCCACCATTCATTAATTCCTGCTTCATACCTTATTAGCGATCCTACCCTCAGGTCCATTGCATACATACTTCCTGCATTCAATTTGGATTATGAAATTCGCATTTTGCGAAAATATTCTTTTGTAAAGTCTTCGTTCAGTTGTAAAATTTAGAATTTTTCGCTTTCTACTATTCTCATGAATTATTCATGATTCTTCCCCCATTCAATTAGTTCATATTTCTCATCATTAACTAGATATATTCCAATACTTTCTTCGGTGGATTATCATCGATTAATTTCTATCATAAACATATTTCTCGAATCCGAATGTCACCCTTATGTCGTTACCGAATATTTCTTACCTTTTTTCTTTTTTGCATTAAGGATATCAGTTGGTTGTTATTATTATTATTATTAATTCCGCCGAGGTCGACTTTGCCTTTGATCCTTTCGGGGTCGATATAATCGACTTAAACCCTTCCCTCAAATTTGAGGCCTTGTGCTTCCAGTAGAAAGGGCTATCATCATCATCATCATCATCATCATCATCCTCATCATCATCATTATTATTATTATTATTATTATTGTTGTTGTTGTTGTTATTATCATTATTATTATCATTATTATTATTATTATTATTATTATTATTATTATTATTATTATTATTATTATTATTATTATCACCATCATTGTTGTTATTATTATTATTATTATTATTATTATTATTATCATTATTATCATCATCATCATTGTTATTATTATTATTATTATTATTATTATTATTATTATCATTATTATCATCATCATCATTGTTATTATTATTATTATTATTATTATTATTATTATTATTATTATTGTTATCATTATTATTATCATCATCATTGTTATTATTATTATTATTATTATTATTATTATTATTATTATTATTATTATCATTATTGTGGACAAATCATTCAGTTGATCGAACAACTTGATCCACGTCGTCGATCACTTTGCATCCGCGTGGTTCCGGGATCAACTTCAGTTCGCCGCAACTTGGACAAGTGTCTTTAGCTATAGCCTCAGATAGACATGTGCCTTGAGAGTAACTATGGTAGATGGAAACTGTAAGGAAGCCCATTGTATATATGTTTATACGATTGTGTGTCTCTCCCTGATAGGAGGTGGCGATTTGCTTATGATCTCGTAACTTAGGGATTCGGCAAAAGAGATGAATAAAATAAGGACTCGATATAAGAATAAGTACCGTCGTCGATGTTTTCGACTAAAACCTTCAAGGAGGTGCCCCAGCATGGCCACAGCTCAATGGTCAAACCATGTAATATATACATATAATGTAGATATGCATATATATAAGCATGTATACATGTGTATATATATGTATATACGTATATGTATATCTATATATAAATGTACATATATTTATATGTATACATGCACATATATATATATATATATATATATAATATATATATATATATATATATATATATATATATATATGTGCATGTATACATATAAATATATGTGCATGTATACATATAAATATATATATATATATATATATATACATATGTATATATATGTACCTATGTATGTATGTATATATATATATATATATTGTGTGTGTGTGTATGTATATATACATACATACATACATGCATGCATACATACATACATACATCATACATACATACATACATACATACATACATACATACATACATACATACATACATACTACATACATACATACATGCATATGTAGTGCAATGCTATTGTGTTTCTGCTAACCCAGCTCCCCCCTCCGAACCAATAATAGTTAAACGTCATTGGCCGGGCAAGTTTCCAACGGTGTTATCCATTAAACCACATTGGTTCACTATTAATAACTCTGCTAAAACTACACGGAGATCATCACTAATGATTTCCACTTCAGACAAAAATAAATATATCTGAAAACACTTCCATCATTATATGAACTAATTTCGTTGTAGCTGCAGTAGTATTTGTAGTAGTTATATTATTAATGGTGGTTGTTTAGCCCCATCTTGGCCCTGATCAAGCAGTTTCTTTCAAAGGCGTTGCAGGGCATTGCATGTTTGTATAGCTACGACTGTATTGTTTAATGTCTCTCATCTTGAAGGCGGAGAGCTGGTAGAATCGTTAGCACGCCGGGCGAAATGCTTAGCGGTATTTCGTCCGTCGCTACGTTCTGAGTTCAAATTCCGCCGAGGTCGACTTTGTCTTTCATCCTTTTGGGGTCGATAAATTAAGTACGAGTTACGCACTGGGGTCGATATAATCGACTTAATCCGTTTGTCAGTCCTTGTTTGTCCCCTCTGTGTTTAGCCCCTTGTGGGTAGTAAAGAAATAGGTATTTCGTCTGTTTAAGGCGGCGAGCTGGCAGAAACGTTAGCATGCCGGGCGAAATGCTGAGCGGTATTTCGTCTGCCGCTACGTTCTGAGTTCAAATTCCGCCGAGGTCGACTTTGCCTTTCATCCTTTCGGGGTCGATTAAATAAGTACCAGTTACGCACTGGGGTCGATATGATCGAAATAATCCCTTTGTCTGTCCTTGTTTGTCCCCTCTGTGTTTAGCCCCTTGTGGGTAGTAAAGAAATAGGTCATTCGTCTGTCTTTACGTTCTGAGTTCAAATTCCGCCGAGGTCGACTTTGCCTTTCATCCTTTCGAGGTCGATAATTTAAGTACCAGTTGCGTACTGGGGTCGATCTAATCGACTGGAATCCTCCCCCCCCTAAAATTTCGGGCCGTGTGCCTAGAGTACAAAAGAATATCATGATGGAGTACGGCCATACAAAATTTTGCATTATCGTAATATTCGTACTTTATCAGAGGACGAAGACCTTTTCGACTTCTTTGGTGTTATTGGCGATATTTGCAGACATAAAGACGTGAAAGAGAGGAAACTGCTGAAGATAATGGCCGATGGATATTCTTGCTGACGCAGCTTCACGAAGCAGATGCGGTAGCTTGAAGGAGGAAAAAAAGAGCGGCAGAAAAATGATTATGATGAGGAGGAGGAAGAGGAGGAGGAGGAGGAGGAGGAGAATAATAATAGTGATAATAATAATAATAATAATAACAATAATGATAACAATAATAATAATAGTAATAAAAATAATAATAATAATAATAATAATAATAATAATAATAATGATAATAATAATAATAATAATAATATTAATATAATAATAATAATAATAATAATAATAGTGATAATAATAATAATAATAAAATAATAATAATATATAATAATAAAATGATAATAATAATAATAATATTATAAAAATAATAATAATCTTGGAGCCAACTTGTACAGACATAAAGCAAAAGTCAAACATAGAATAAGAGAAGAAGAAGAAGAAGAGAATAAGAAGAAGAAGAGAAGAAGAAGAAGAAGAAGAAGAAGAAGAAGAAGAAGAAGAAGAAGAAGAAGAAGAAGAAGAGAAGAAGAAGAAGAAGAAGAAGAAGAAGAAGAAGAAATGATGGAACGTTACTCGTTCTTAATGAGAGCTGGTTATATGTCTTGCCAATTAAATGCGATATGTGAAAGGATAACATATTAACTGATTTAGTATTTTGTAGCAGCGAGTGGTAGTAATAACAATGTAGTACGAAGAATCATCAGCGGGATATTCTTTAATGCGTGATGAATTTTCTTGATTAACCAAATAATCTACCAAAGATGTATTTCGACATTTTCAGGTGAACGACCCATCCTTGAGTATGTGCTTGTGTGTACATCGGTATATATACACACAAGCACATATATCTATCTATTTGTCTATCTATCTATCTATCTATCTATCTATCTATCTATCTATCTATCTTATCTATCGATCTATCTATATGTATATATATATATATATATATATATATATATATTATTATGTGAAATAGAAAGATGAATAATCTTGTATTAGATAATCAAAGTTAACCGATACCTTAGTAGAAAAATCACAGCATGGGCTCTTAGGAGCACAGTTCGATTTGTTTTTGCTCCGCTCTGTTCTGTTTTTGTTTTCCAACGGATTTCCTTTTTTCTTCCTGAAGAGAAAGACACAATATGGTCCCATTATTCAATCGGATTTTGGTATTTGTGCCTTTCGAAACACGTTTAGAATGAAATAAACGATTTCTGTTCAATCTGCGTTCAGCTCCTTTTCTTCAATTCACCAATATGTTTATATATTATATATATATAAAGTTAATCCAAAGAAGAAAACACAGAAAAAAAGAGAAAAAAAACACAGCACGCAGGACGTGGAACAATTAAAGTATTATGACGCTCAGGAAAGAAGGGAAGGAGGGTTTATATATATATTATATTATATATATAATATATATATATATATATATATATATATATACATATACATATATTTATGTATGGATATATTAATACACACAAACACAACAAACAATGTATGCATTTTGTTTGTGTGTGTTTGTATATAGATACGCATACTTGTTCATACAACGATACATGCATATACACATACATACAGCGGGAATAATTGTATGTCGCTATATATCTATATATATATATATATATATAATATAAGATTACCATATTAGTATGGCGATAACTATTAATTTCCAGTAACGCTGCCGTAATCTCCTTTAGAGAAATTTAGTAATTTTAATATTTCTAATATATATATATGTTTCTATCCTTGTTTTTTTTGTGTTCCTTTCTGTAGAAGAGCGTAGGTTGGAAACGTAAAATACTTTTTCTATTCCTGAGCGTTATACTAATACATCTGTTTGTTTTCTACACCTCCTGTCTTCCTCTTTTGTTTTTTCGTGAACTCTCCCCCTATATATATATATATATATATAATATATATATATATATAGATAGATAGATAGATAGATAGATAGATAGATAGATAGATAGATAGATATAATTATATATATATATATACATATGTCAAATTAACATACACACACATACACATATATTATATGTATAAGCACACATATATACAAATATACGTAATTATCGCTTCTCGAGATATATATATAATATATATATTCATATTTATATTCATATTTATATTCATATTTATGTATGTATACACACAAACATACACACACATACACACACACACACATATATATATATACATATACAAATACATAGTATGTATATATGTATGTATGTATGTATATGTATGTATGTATGTATATGTATGTATGTAACGCGTTAAAGAGTACTTGTTTCCCTTGTAACATTTTTTTACCCAACATGAAGAACCGGAAGACTTCTACAATAACAACTCGAATATATGCTGGCCATACCAGTCTGCGAGAATGTGAGATTAGAAGGAAATCGTTAGCGCTACGCGTATATTTAACAAGGTATTATTTCAAGATATATTTCCTTTGATCTTCCAACAGCACAATTTTTCAATTATCGATGTTTTTGATGTTGCAATTAAAATCATTTGTGTCATGGCGGTGCTTCAACAGATTATCTTTGATCTTTTATATCTGTTTTTATTTGTTTCAATTACCGAAATGCGGCCATGCCGGAGCACCGACTTGAAATATATAGCCGAACAAATCGACTCCTGTACTTATTCTCATATGCCGAAGAACTAATTTACAGGAACGTAAACAAACCGGCACCGGTGGAATTCTGTTTTATGCACGCCATATAGCTGCTCGTGATATTTTTCATTTTGGGGAATTTTCAGAAACTTTTTGAGAAATTGGTTTCTACACAATTCGTAAAATTTACCAAAAAATTCTGTTTCTCGTGTGTAGAATTTTGCAAGAATTTTCTGAGAATTCCAAAACATAAAAATAATGATGAGGGTTTGTATGGTGTGCTTAAAGCAGAGTTCTGCCCAAACACCGGTTTTCAAGAGATGTGGAGGCGACAAACACAAAGATACACGCACACATATATTTATATATTTATGTTCGAAGGGCTTCCACACAATTTCTCTCTGATTCACTCACAGTGCGTTGGTCGACTAGGGACTATGGTAAAAGATTCTTGCCCAAAGTTTCACCCACTGGAACTGCTTCTTCTTCTTCCAGACACTGCAAGTGAAATAAAAGGAAAATGCAAATGTGCGTGTGTGGGTATATGCATGTCTGTATGTAAAGGGGTGTATATAAATACATGCATAGTATAAGACATATACATGTATGTATGTATGTATGGATAGATGGATGGATGGATGGATGGACGGATGGATTGCTGTATATATATATATATATATATATATATATATATATATATATATATATTATATATATATATATATATACATACACGCTTGTATATATGTTTGTGTGTATGTATGTATGAATGTGTGTGTGTGGTTTTATGTGTATAATCTCGTTTATATATGAATTTATTTGCAGGTGAAGAAACAGTGAGAGAGGAAGTAAGGTGACGTACACAATTGTGTGTGTGTGTATGTGAGCATTTGTGTGTGTTTATATGTCTATATATATATTTGTGTGTGTGCATGCGTGTATGTGTTTATGCATATATATACATATATTCAGTTTATATGTATATATACATACATAAACACACACAAATATATATATATATATATTTGTGTCGTCTTCTAAATGTTTCACGTTCTTGTCCCAGTTTGTATATTTTTTTACTTTACATATATATATATATATATATTATATATATATAATATATATATATACGGAAGTACAACCGATACCGATATTGAACTAGTGCACTACTGAGTGACACAATGTTCCATAAAATGTACGAGTTCTTGTATTCTCAAAACATCGATCGATTAATCAATCGAACAATTAATCAATCAATCACCCCCACGGTATCTCTCTCCATTCTATGCCCACACATGCATACAACTATGTGTATGTGCGTGGATTTTCCTCAAATATTTATCTGCATATAGATCAGGCTGTTTGGCTATCCATCTATCAATCAACATACCTGTTTACGAATTTATTCTTCTATTGATATCAAGCTTTCACAGTCTATCGTCATATATATATATATATATATATTTATATACATAAATAGATGCATACATATATACGTCCAATAATTGCCCATGGTGACTTACCATTTAAAACTCCGACTTGTACTGTACCTGTTGAAGCCTCCAAGCCACGGATGGCTATAAGTGGTTTATCATTGAGCAGGTACATGAAGAGTTGAAAGAAAGAATGAACAGGCGAACAACTCGTATCAGTTTAAAGCATGCAATTTATATATTTGTTACACTAGAGTTCCTTTAAAATGGCTTTATTCTTTATATTTAAAAACTGAGTCTTCTACCTTGGATGCTAAATCTTTAGGCTTTCTTGTTAGCACGTTTTACGTAGCACATTTCTCATATTATTATGCGTTTCCTTGGTGATTCCACCTGTGCAAGCGTCCCCAAATGCTGTATCTGCACTTAACCCCTACTCATACTGACGGAACCGGATTAAGAACAAGGGCTTCACCTGCTATTTGCGCATTCTCTTTCGTCTCATCCTATGTTTAAAGTGTTACATCCACTACTTCTGTGTCATTTGTTGTCACTCTCCCTTTCTCTCTCTCTTTCTATCACTTTCTCTCTCTCTCCCTCTCTCTCTCACTTTTCTTTATGAGACAGAAGATTGTGTGCATGTGTATTTGTGGGTCATCGTGTGCATGATAAAAGTACGCACACACAACCACGTATGTGTATGCCTGTGTGTATGAAATAGAATTGGATTGTGTGTATGGATATGTATGCATGGATATGTATAAGTAGGCAAGACATGCACACACGCATATGCATGTATGGGATTACGTGGGTCTCTGTGTGAAAGAGTGTGGGTATGTGTGTCTGTGTACGTGGCTGAGTGTAGGAAAACGAGCATGTATGGCGGATATTTTACTTATATCTGCCAGATATGTTCCACCTCTTGCTCGAATGGAACAAGACAAACTACAGCTTTCCGTAAAGTAGAAATACATTACTTGTCTCTTCCCACCGGTTCGGTGATTGATTGCGGAAGGTTGACGCAATCCGAGGGGCAAAATATTTCCAGGCTTTCGGCCTTTCAGCAAAACATTCTTAAGAGAGGAGTTTTCTTTTGCTTTTTACACATTTGGAAAGCAAGTCAGTGAAAAACATCTCTTCGCCATTCATCTTCACGCCCACATCATTACGCGCATGCCTAGCATTGTTTTGTTCTTGTTGTTGTTGTTATCATCAAATACATTATTTATTAAACTATTTTTTTTTATTGGTGTATTATTCTTCCATTTTTTTTTCGTCGTTTGTATTGCGTCTAATTAATATGTTTTCATTCAATTGTTTTCGTGTTCTTGTTTGGTGGTTGTTTTATTTTGTTGATTGTAGTCTTTGTGAGAGGTGAATTCGTGGAAGGAAGCCATTTTGAATTAACGTTAGGCAAGAGAATAAAATTAGTTTCAAAAAGCCTGCATTGTCGTCTGCTCTCACCTGGAGTAAATCTTTCAAAATGTTCAATGCGGATACTTCTTACTCTTTTACTCTTTTATTTGTTTCACTCGTTTGACTGCGGCCATGCTGGAAGACCACCTTAGGATATAAAATCTAAAATAACAATTACCTCCTACACTTGCACTTGGAAACGAAAGACCGAGCAAGTAACCAATAATAATAATATTAATAATAATAATAATAATAATAATAATAATAATAATAATAATAATAATAATAATAATAATAATAATAAATGCCCTGATGCAATACCAGGCAGTTACTCTCATGACTTCTGATCTTAACTGATTGGAAGTGTTATCATGTACATTGTTTTGTCTTGGTATAAAAGATGGGCTACAGCAAATATTCTGCTCAATACCACAGATTTGCTTGTCAGTTGTTTGACCTTAACCAGTTGAGCATGTCCCTTAGTGGCGGACGATATGTGCATCTCTGATCACGAGCAGAAGTAGTGGGGGAGCATCATAGCCCTGTATTGAGAGAAATTCTTTGGGGTTTAGATAATTCACCTCTGAAAACATCATCCTTAACGAACCTTTCGAGTGGGATGGGCTACTCGACCAGAACAAAATTCTAACTGTCTCCATCTGCAAGGTCATGCACTGTTTATCTTGATATGAGATCACCATGTCGCGCACATATGGTTGGGAATCATGTACCTGGTGTACCTTTATCAAACGGGTAGTTATGATTGGTATACTGGGCTTCGTATATTTTACCCCAGTTTCATTTTGATGGCATGCACTGCTCTCTCACTCAATAATAATAATAATAATAATAATAATAATAATAATAATAATAATGATAATAACAATAATAGCAACAACAAGCCTTTCTGCAATAGGCACAATGCTTGAAAGTTTAGGGGTAAATGATAAGTCGATTACATCAACTACAAAGTCCAACAGGCACCTGTTTTATCGACCCCGAAAAGATAAAAGGTAAAGTCGACCTCAGCAGAACTTCACTTCCGAAAGTAGAGCCGGACGAAATACTGCAAAGCATTTTGACCGTTTGTCGAAGGAGCTAAATAAGGGAAACGGAACGGGTGATTATATTAACGCTGGTTTTCAACTGTTACTCATTTTATCGATCGCGAAACGATGAAAAGCATTCTTAACATTTGGTGGCGTTTGAACTCGGAGTATAAACAACTGAAAAAATAACGCGAAGATATTTTGT